>NC_065510.1:12511021-12591900 GCF_006386435.1 Epinephelus moara | reverse complement strand
TCAGATGTGACGGGACAGTTGATATAGAGATACATTTATGTGCTGATTGCAGATAGTTGCATTGAATAGTGGTTTTTTGGGTATTTATTGCATCGTTAATGTGCCTGATATTCTGGAAACCTGCCTGTGAGGTTTTGGTGACATGTGCGCACTGTCCACCGGTCAGCCAAACTTCGGCTTACACCGGCTGCGCTCCCCCTGCGCTGACAGTAGACTTGGTTTCAGCTGGCGAGCTTTTAGCGCATCTTCAGCGAAGCCTTTTGGCACGAAACTGTCACTGCGCCAAGCCGGATCTGTCGACACCTCCCCCTGCTGCGCCGCCACACCCATCTCAGCGCACCTCGGCCTGCCAAACTACCAAACTGAGCGTGCCTCAGGTTGCACTACTCGAAACTAGCTCTGCGCGGGCTTCGCCACCCTGCGCCACCCTGCGCTGCGCCGGGAAACTAGAGCCCTACATGTCACATTCAGCCGTTCACACACACATTCACACACTGGTGCCAGAGGCTACCATACATGGTGCCACCTTCTACTCAGTAACCATTCACGCATTCTCATACACCAGTGGAACAGCCATTGAGAGCAATTTGGGGTTCAGTATCTTGCGCAAGGATACTTCAACATACGGACTAGAGAAGCCAGGGATCGCATTAGTGAACACTGATGTGGGGGGAAGTATGTGGACAGTGTAGGTGTCTACACACTTTTGGCCATATGGTGCACATGAGGGGCTGTCATTTAAATCCCCAAAACTCTCTAAAGGAGGCCCATCTACGTTTAACGTCTAAGTCTTAATTTTAACACTGACGATGCATTCAAAGTAGCACAAAAAGTAGGCCGGGTTTGTCTTTTAAAATGTGATTACAAAAGAAAAGAAAACATTGCAGGTGCATGACTGTACACAGTAACGTTTTGAGAGAAGCCAGTGGAAACATCGAATCACAAAGTTTAAGATTAAGTTGAGGTTGAGTGTTTAAGAGCTTGTTAAACAAATGTGGGTATTTGAACCAATCCCCTTTTGGTGGACTTTGCTACTAATTGCAAAGTCAGAGCATATTTTATGTCCTATAACTCTGTCTTTGTGTGTGTGTGAGTGTGTGTGTGTGTGTGTGTGTGTGTGTGTGTGTGTGTCTGTATAACAGCTAAGGTTATAATGTTAAGCGGTTTAGGGATGCCAAATGGATTAAGTGTTTTGTTGACACATAGTAAAGTAATCTGGTTAGCAAAGACGAGATACACCCTTCCTCTCTATCCGCCTGTCTGCTTCCATCGCTCCCTTTCACTCTGTCCTTTTTTCCCCCCATTTCCATCACATCGTGTCTTTCTCACTATTCTGCCTTGCTCTCTTCACACACCATAAACACAAAACACACACACGTACTTGCACAGAGCACACATTTAGACGTAAAGAGATTGGTCAGGGAAGGTCAGCTAATATATTTTAAGCTTCTTACTATGGTACAAAACTAGACATCTGTCTGTTTGTCCTTCCATGTACACATTAATAATTAATATTTTTCTTTGTTGTTTCGTTCACAAATGCTGGACATTGGATTTTCACTTGTAACATAATTAGCAATAAATCTTCTTTGCATCTGAGAGCTTTCTCAAGGAAAGAGACACCTGTATCAGTGTGTTTAGGACAAAAAATGTAAATGTATCTTCCTTACTCTGTCCCCGTGGTTGAGATCACCAATATCAAGTAACTGGGCAAGCAGCAGCTGGGCACCCATGGGTTCAGACACCACAATGGTGTTTACGTCTGCCGGTGTGTGTGTGTGCAAATTTGCATGTGTGTCCACTGGAGAGCCAGCCAGACGTCTCTGGTCTAATATTTCCTCTCAGGAGAACAAATAATCCCTGTTCTGCCTTTATTCTCGACTTTCCCTGCCTCCCCTTTGAATTACTATATCTCCATTGAACTGCTTTCCGTTTTCTTCTCCTCCTCTCTGATGTTTTTCCTGTCTTCTCCCATTCTTCTTGCCCTCCCTGTTATCTATTGGTTCTCTTGCTTCCTCTTGCAACAAAGCGTCAGATAGAATCACAGGAGTTGGTTTAAATTACTGTACACACACAAACTCGTGCACGCGCCCATGCACACACACTTTCTGCTGTGAACCAGGGTCAGTACCATGGGACGGAGCAACAATGGGTGTCTCAGAGGAGGCGATGTAACGTCTGCTGTTTACAGTACAATAACTTGACTATCAGCCCTATTCAGAGAGTGAAGAGCGGCACAAAAGAAGAGGTGAGGGTGAGGAGGCTGCTGAGTAGCGTCTCACCACATACGTTTACTCTCAGAGGAGCCTCTCGACACGACTCAATACTTCATTGATCATAAAGAAGCAAAGGATGAAGGTTAATTCAACATGTTTACTGTATGTTGCTGGGTGTGAGTTTATTTCGTGAATGGAAATCTAAAGGGTTCAGTCTGTACGGCTGTTTGAATGCTGATTCTCAACAGTACTTAGGAGCCGCAACTAAGTTTATTTGTATTCACATAATTCATTGATTCTTTTCTATATTTGTGTTTGCAAATATGCACCCTTCAGAGGAGGTGAGGGTGCTGTGCTTTAAGATGATGTGCATTAGACATGGCAGGGAGACAGTGGGTGACAGCAGCAACAAAATGTTATGCTAAGGCAAATTTGGAGTTTTGTCAAACCCGAAGACAACACTGAGTTACCATGTTGTTCTTTTTAGTTTAATGTTGCCTGACAATTTGATGTTTGGATGGATGCTGGCAATGAGATGTGCCTAAATTAAGAATCACTTATCTTTTTCATTAATCTGCCTTTAGCCATCTTGCTACTACTTCGGTCTTTGTTGACTGACATTTTCCACAAAACGTTATTGTTAACATCAAGGACCAGCCTGCTCTCACCGAAAAAAAGTGTAATGATTGTCAATTCCGTTGACAACTCAGGTGCTCATCATTCTATTAAACTTATATGGAGAGGCTAAATTAACGGCATATTGTATGTAGTGCACATCATGCCCCACCAGAGGTCAATCTCTACTGGTGGAACAGGCAACTGAGCTGAAAGACATGGCACCTGAGTGTAGTGGGGATAATGTTACAGGACTGTAAACAGCTGGACAGCAACAACAGAGAGAGACTGCGGGGAAAATCTCTGTGACATTCGGATTTATTTCGACCAAACCAGAATCTATAATTGTTAGAACAGTGGAATAACTAAAAAAATGACTAGCAAGACTTACTAAGATGATTTTGAGTATTATTTTGCTTCTGTCTAGTTCGAATGAAGCATGTTTTATGATGAGTTAACATGGCAGGTGCGGGAGTTAGTGCTGCACACAAATCCCATCATGTACCATACAATTCATCAAACCTTCATACCTAGTGAACCTAGTGAAAATTTCAGGAGGGTATAAAGGTATGACGAAAATAGATAACAACGAAGCCTAACTGAAGCGAAAGGGGAGATCAAATGATGTAGTACAAACAGCAGTCCACCAAAGGAGCTGGCCGGGAGAGAGAGGGATCAAAGAAACACAGGACTTTCACCAACATTGGTACACAAGTCCCGTGTGAAACCAAAAGTCAACATATCAAACATACCTATTTCAACCTTAAACCATGATATTTTTCTAAACCTAAAAAGTAGCTTTCTAACCCAGGTCTAACCACACAGTTTTAGAGCATGACTGTGACCCTTTCACAAAATTAAGCACGTTTTATCTCATGCTTAAAAACTGCGGAATGTTTGGAGGTTCATATACAGCCCAGGAAATTAAGCTGCAACCAGATTATTGCAATCGTTTCCGCAGTGGAAAGGAGCAAAGATATCAACTTTGCGAGCAAGTCTTATCTGATTGATAGTGGTCATGTAGATGTTACAGGTCCTGATTAGACCGACACAGTGGCCTTCAGCTACAAACTGTTGTGCTCTAGTGTTTTTGTGGTATTGTTACGTTTCATGATATTCATACATTTAGTCATCTACTGAGGTTCATCCATGTCAACACCTTTTTATTAATCATTTTTCACTAGATAACGGCAGAATTTCTCTGTAACACACTGTAATTTTGGTGTTAATCGGATAATGACCCACTACTTTCTTACGTCAAGGACACAAACACAGAGGGGTGCAGACCAGTGTAAGCTTGCACGCCCTTTTCTAGTAGACCATGCTTCATCCACCAAATCTTCTAGGCTAGCATGCCTTCATCAGGGTTAATCACCACCCCAATAATGACCCAACCACCACTATCACGGGACACAAAAACTAGGCTATGATACCACTGATAAAACCAGTCCAAACCCACAAGTGACCCTGTGTTACCATTTGACCACTTCAACTCCTTACATACACACACACTAACAAATAACAAATGAGAGCAGGCACACACACACACACACACACACACACACACAGCTGCATTTTAAAGAGTCAATTAGCCTTTGAAAACTTGACGACTACTCACTTTTAGAGATGGGAAGTGTTTCCTCCAGAGCACTGACATCCACAGCATAATGCCATTTAATAAAAACATTATCAAACTTAATATAGGAAATATAATGACTCAGCACTTTATCTCACTGTTAATTACAACATCACATCTCTTAATGAAAACCCACTGTGTGTACGTGTGTGTGAGTGTTTGTCTCACTTAATGAAAATACTGTGTATGTGTGTGTGTGTGTGTGTGTGTGTGTGTCCATGTGAGTGTGTGAAATCAAAAACAAGTCCTTTATTAAGTATGAAATTCACACCTGTTAGGGAAAACTACCTTGAGGATATATGTGCGCAAACACACACACACACTCAAAAAAATGCATTAATAAGCAGACAAAGAACAACCTGACAAAGACATTTGCACATTTACATTTCTGCGCTTACATCTATACAATCAAGTGAACACTGACTCTGAAACACACATGCAGAAAACAAATGACTGCTCAGCTAAATCGCGATCATTAATTAAATGAATTAGCAGGACGTTCTTTTGTGTTTTGCTGCCCTCAACTACTGTACCAGCCTCCTCCCCCTCTCCGACCATCAGGAGGAACACTGAGTGGGGGTGTACATTTACAGTACATATCCATTTGAGAGATCTACGCCACTTGGCTGTTTCATTTATTTTGCTGATTTAAATAAAGGTGGATTTAGACGTGTTAATGTGTTTGGTAATCACATTATTGAGGAGAAACTGCTGTAGCTTACAACTTTATTCCATGATGCTTTAACAGCAATGAAACCTTTTCACTGACAAACAAAATATACTAAATCTTGAATGCCTACAAAATCCTACAGTGCTTCTTTTTTAATATAAACCTTTATGACATGAGTTTACAAATCGGAACAAAAATTTAGCCTCTCCTGCCTTTAGTAAATGCCATTAGGTTTCCATAGACGAAAACATTCTTTCATTGAACAGGAGGAATTCTTTAATAAATTAGGACCAAATGGTAAATGGACTGCACTTTCGTATAAAGCGCTTTTCTACCTCAACAGATGGAAAAATGCTTTATGATTTGCCTCTGATTTATCCATTCACACACACACACACACACACACACACACACAAACCGCCTGCTTATCTGGAGACAATTTGTGTTTCAGTGTCTTGCACAAGGACACTCTAACATGTGGACAGGAGGAGCGGGGCATCAAACCGGCAATTAGTAGACAACCCTCTCTACCTCCTGAGAGACAGCCGCCCCAACGGAAAGGAACAGAAAAGTTTCTGGCTATGTAACAGCTGCCACTGGAACATACTGCAATGCATTGCTTTGACCAACACTGACATCACCAAACAAGTTTTGTATAATTGTACACGTATGAAATCTGGGTTTCGCTTCCACTCAGACATTTGCATAAAAAATAAATAAATAAAAAAACACTGTAGTTAATGTCTTTTGGCAACAAACGGATGAGAGAATTCGGCGAGAGCAGAACAAGTGACAACGCTTTATCCTCTTTTCCTCTCACACACTACAACCAGCAGACTCACAGCAGGATGTAAAGATTCCATCACATGGCTGATTTTCCTTTTTGTTGAAAAAAAATGGAGGACGGGATTCACTGTGATTCGACCATAGGAAATGTATATGTAGAAGAATTAAATCTTTACATTAAAAATGGATGTCACAATCATTAGCTGTGTTTTGTCAGTGTCAAGACAGGTCTGAGGCATCAGCTACAAGTGTGTCGATTCAGACTCGAGAAATGTGAGAGTATTCAGAGATGCTGGGTTATTGCTAAGGATGCAGCGAGACATTAGAGTTGGTTGGGCACTGTATGTCGCTGTCCTATTAAAAATGAGCATGATTCAAAATCAAGTATGCACACGTTCAAAGGACCACGATCAAGACTGAACATTTTTAAATCAATTGGAATGAGTAAATATATGAGTGCTCTGTAGTTCAAACTGCAAACTGTTAAAAACTGCATCTGGTATGTGAGGTGTTGAGCACAGAGGGAAAGAACACCAAAAAGAGAAAAAGAAAGTTAAGATGACGTCCTACCGTTGTCGCTGTCTGACTTGTTCTCATGCTCGGTGTCGGTGAGAGTCAGCACAGAGTTGGAGCGGCTGGACAGACAGGAACTCCTCCCTGACGATTTACCCAGACCCCCGCGGCCCCACAGCCTCATGGCGCGCTCTGGCGACATCACAGCCTGACTGTCGGTATCCAGGTCTGGGCCTGTGCCGACTGAGAAGCCACGGTGGGGGAGGCCCATCTCGGAGCAGAACGCCAGGCCACGACGTGAAGGCGGCTCGCAGATTCCCAGCTGACGGAGACTGAAGTGCTGACCTGAAACAGAAACAGATGGAGATTTAACTATTGTGTGGAAATGTGAATATTTTATGATACATTATGGTGAGTGCATGTTTCACTGCTTATTGCTTATTACTATAAATATTAAGAATTTCATTTTATATATTTATCTTCTATACCAACTTCATTACAAGATAAAAATCTGACATTTACATCAATATATACATCTTTAAATGTTCCTTCAAATATGAATGATGTTAAGATAAAGACAAGTCCATGATAACTTCCCAATGGTGATAAAAACACAATTTGATGTAACAAGATGTGTTCACACAAGAAATACTTTATAGTAAAGCTTAGGAAAAAATAAGCTAAAAAACATATTTGTTTTTAACTGATTCTACATTGTTAAATTTTAAAAAAAAAAAGACATAACCCTGACATTCATGTTCTCTTCTCATCTCCTAGATTATTTATATACAAAAGAGTTTATTGCCTGATGCTAAATTAAGTCATGAAAAATCAGTTTCACAGAAGCCAAGGATATGTCTTCAACTTGTTTGTTTTGTCTGACTAAACAATCCATAAAATAAAAATATTAAATGTACAAAAACATGTAAGTCCTTCTTTCTTTGGCTCTGATGAAGCCTCTGTGGTGTTGAAAAATCTGATCGCACGTTTAAAGGCTGTAAATGGATCAGTGTGCTCCACTCCTTTCTTCTCCCTTGGAATTTAAATCCTCATATTTGTGAAGCTGGAACCAGATATAACCAGATAACATCTGACAGTTTTGCTTGATAAATTACTTGGATTAATCAATCATTAAAACTGCTCTCAATTAATTTTCTGTTAAGCGACTAATTGATTAATTGTCTGACTGTGTCAAACCATCACAGACACATGTGGTCTTGCTTTTGAGTGCGAGAATGTGGCAAAGACGATCTCAGTTAAGAAAGGAAAACACACACGCGCAGACACACACACACACACACACACACACACACACACACACACACTGACAGCAGCTGCTACCCGTAGAGCGAGCCTGACTCATGCAGCATCTCACTTATTCTATTGCGAAGAAGAAAAGCCTTGGCCCTGGTTAGGGACTGTAAAACCGCAGCAATGCTTTCAGGGAGGACAATGGTTGAAAAAGAAATTATAGAAGACAATTCTAGCCGTGGAAATAGAAGCAGGAACGCAGAAGATGAACCAGACAGAGAAGGTGAATACTTATTGACTAGATCCCTTAAATCCCATTTAGTCATTACAGGAGAGGAGACAGATTACCAGCGCTTTAAGCCTGGAGACTATTAAAATATACACTGTGAAGGTAGTGCAAGTCACATGAGGACGCATGTCATTGCTACAGATTCCTTTATACCAGTTACTCAGAAAAAAATAACGTTTAAAAAACAAGAAGACTCAAGGCCGAAACTGATGCAATTTTGAATCACAAAAGACACATACAAAACCAAGACTGTGGCAAAGAAATAAAAAAGAAACTTTTAAAGTTTCAGTAATGGAATATGTTTTTATATCTTCAAAAGGTCAGCAGTTGACAGCCATCTTATACTTTAGACTGCTGGATTTTTTTAAGGTGTATGACGAACCCGTAATAAATCAACCCATCAACTCTTATGTCAAAACCTCAGCTATAAAACGCCCAACTATTCCAAGATTAGAGTCATGATGAGTCTCTGATTAATGATATAAAATCAATTGATACAACACTGGTTATTAATGAAGAAGCCCTAATCTGTTTGTACTTGTATTAATTAGGATGCTCATTAGTTGATGCAGAAACGTTAACTACTCTTTCTGGGGTCCACACAATTAGACAGAGACAAATACTTTCACAAAAATATGCATTCATGAAGATTATTACAATTCTCTTTGGTGTAAATTAAATACATTTTTCATGGTTTATATGATCAAAGATGCAAAATGATGTTTCTCAAATTTCATGTCTAAAAACTGATTGATGAGTAAGGATTTGCAGTTGCTTAATGGATGCAGAGCTGTATGACTTTTCTGTGATTATATTACATCAAACTTTTTTTTCAGTTCCCCCAAAAACCAAAATGAACAAGCTTAATAATGGATGTTTCAGTAGGGGCTCTCTTTCTTCCTTCCTTTGTCTTTCTTTCTTTCTTTCTTTCTTTCTTTCTTTCTTTCTTTCTTTCTTTCCAAAAAAAAAGCTTTAATATTTGAGAACATGCAGACTAGGGCAAGTATTTCATAGTGGATTATAAATTCAAAATACTTCTTTTCATTAAATTTAATAAATCATCAGGAGTAACTCTTTTTACATCGACTGGAAATGAGCTGAAATCAGGTT
Organism: Epinephelus moara; assembly: GCF_006386435.1. Taxonomy (NCBI): domain Eukaryota; kingdom Metazoa; phylum Chordata; class Actinopteri; order Perciformes; family Serranidae; genus Epinephelus; species Epinephelus moara. Next base: position 12,582,814 of record NC_065510.1, on the reverse strand, counting down.
CAAATAACACGTGTGATAATCCTTTAAAATATAAATGAAAAGAAGACAAACAAATCATCTGTAGAATCTCAGTATGTGCCTCTTCATCTTTAATCAGCTAATGAAAAGGGAAATTATAAAAGCTTTCCGTAATTAATGGCACAACAAGAGATAACGAGTGCTGCCGTTCAATTAAAAGTTATATTAATTTTAAATGAGCTCCAATTAGGCCAGCAGTGAAAACGAAGGAGATAAGATGATTGAGTAATTATGACTTTTTCATTTCTCAAATATTGACGCTGTGTTAATTGGAGCTTGAGAACAATGAATGCGCTTCTGTGGTTAGGCTTTTTTTTTTTCTTTTAATGTGCTATTTTTACAATTTTCTCTATTTCTTTCACAAGACTTTAATGTGTCACTTTCAGTGATTCATCATACTGTAGCTATCAGCATACATAATTTTATTATTAAAATGATTCAACAGCTCTTTCCACTACCCCATCTGACCTGCATCTATCCATATTCACACTGTTAATGTGTTTTCCAAGTTTTAAAACTCCCCCAATGTGTAAACAACAAAACAACAAAAAGCAAAATACAAAGCATAAAGATTTACATTAACGCAGGACATGTAAATCAGACATTACAGAAACACCCGACCAAATCCATACTAAGACACTAAAGACAAATCAATTCACAACTGGCAGAACTGAGCAATGTAAACATTTAAAAAAAAAAAAAACAACGGAGAGGAAATTAACATGACATTTCAAGGAGCTGATGGCAACGCTACCAAAAGAACACCTGTTTAGTTCAAAATACACTATTCTGAGTGTTGTTGCTTTAAGCGGAGGAGGCACGGGGAGCATATGTGTGGGTGCAGTGGACTCTCACCTTGTCTGTTATAATCATCCTGTTCACGGTGAACCATGTCCTTGTATCCCTTTGTCGTCCCGTACAGCAACCTGTCAACAACCAAGGACAAATGCCGTCAGTTGTGTTACTACACTAAAGGACAGTCCTTCAGAATAAATCCAGCTTTGTTCTGCCCTTTTGTTGCGTTCACAGGCACCAACGAGTTGGAATTACAGTTAGGCATCAACAAAAACAAAAGACGGCAAAACAGTGTCAAGGCTGATCACTGCTAGTGGTGGAGAACAATTGTTCTCTACAGCTGGTGCAATAATCCTGCTTGAATGGATCACAACAGTTAGTAAAAGCTCAACTGGAACTACAGTATACTGCTCACTTGCTCATAGCACTGTTGGATGTACTGTTACAGGGTGACGGGTGTTGGGAGCATCTTGAAACTCAGTGCAGAGGCCACAAATTAAAGTGAAGTGAGTTACATTATGCAATCTGAGAATATGGCTTGTTACAGCTTAATAGCTAATAACTGAAAGAGTGATTAAAAAGGACAACAGGAAATTAACTGGGACATTAAGTCCAGCTGTATTTCCGAAGTTAACAAAATGCATGTTCTTTACGAGTCTGCTGCATTGTTCACTCTCCTCTCTTCCTGAAATAGAACAACACGGGTCATATTTTTTGTCAATACTATCTGCTTTAATATCATTTACATACATACCCGACAATAGCTAATTAACACACAGCAAAAACTATGTCCTCAACTCAGGTGGGTGGCTCGCACACACACAAAACCACACTGAGGAAAGAGAAACATTTGGGATACGACATTCAAGAACTACAAGCAGATGGAATTGGTTTAAAATTAAAATTATTTTTAAAAACACTTTTTTTTTTCAGGAATCTATGGAAGTAGCATTTAATTTACATTTCACTGTTCTGCCTGTCAGATGTATAATGTATGTCCTTTACTGATTTTTGTTGGATAATCAAGGGTTGCTGGTAAAAAAAAATGTGGCACTGTGGTGAAATTGATTTTCATTCACTGAGAATAAAGCAGCCCTAATGTGGTTCAATCATCAGTAATCAGTACAACTCCAATAAAACTCCAGTAAACGTTCAAACTATATTCATATATAACATCTACTGTACCGTATCTACACTGCTCTTCCAGGAAACTAGCCTAAAACACATGTTTCGAATATTATCAGGTCTTTACTGTGAATGGCCGTTATTAGTTGTGATTACTGCCATTATAATCCTTCAGAGTGGACGACTGCAGGGGGCCAGAAAGTGCATATACAACATGTCCCTTTTAAACTCTTTGTTAAAGTTGTGAAACGGTGGCAGTTTGGTGAGGTTTAGCACAAAAACTACGTCGGTTTAGGAAAATATCATCATTTGGGTTAAAATAATTATGTGTGTGGCGTAACTTAACTTACCCTAAGTATGTGACACTAATTTTGCTAACTTATGCATCTAAATTAAACATACTGATAATAAATGATAATAATAATATCACACTTTATTTGTATAGCACTTATGAAAACACAGTTACAAAGTGCTTTACAAGACAAATAAAATAGCATACACCATCCAGATAAAAACAGCAATAAAACCATTCAACGTAGGCTAAGACCAGATAAATCAGAGTGTGTAATAAAGATAAATTATTAATAAAATTGATTGAAAAAAAGGATTAAAAAAACTAGACACACAACAGATTTACTGTAAAAAAAATCTGTTCTGTTGCCGCAGAAACAGTTCAGAGGGTCTACACTACACTACAACAGGGCTGTGCTGTATTTATCTGCAGAGACTCTGCCCTCTGCCTGTGTTTTTTTATTGTCATCTTATTTCACTGTGTTTGGGCGTTCCTGGGCACAGTAGGTGCAAGTGAGGTCAGGACTTTATAAAAAGGTAGCGACCAGTTGTCAGATCATAAGTGGCACAGATCCAAGAGTAAGAGAAAGAGGGACACGACACCTAAAAACACATATATAGCAAATAAGAGTGAGTTTGGCTTTCACTTTCGCTGACAATATTGTTTACAAACAGTAAACAAGTAAAGTGATAATGTTTACTACTGCCAGTCTGCCATCCACTACTACATACTTATATTTATTTATCAGCATTTTTATCCTCAATGAATTTCCTGTGTTTTTATGTTCATTGTTGGAATGCATCACTTGAGAGTCGCAACTACTTCATTGTATTCCTATGCAATGACAATAAAGTCTTTCTATACTTCTAGACTAGACTTCTAACCGACAATTCCTGAAACACATACCGTTAAATCTATGCTCCCGATGACAACTGCTAGCAGCTTTTTAATGGGCTGATAACATCTGAAGCAAGTGCCTAAAACTGTCTCTCAATATGACATGTTTTGATGAAATTATCAGTATAACATCATGTTGGTTCAAACTTTCTCATGAGACAAGAAATAACAGCTTACGGAAGCAGAAATCATCCAAGGTAAAAGGTAGTTTTTATACTCAAGTCTGCTGTCTGCAGTGGTTTGTTTAATGGTGTGCAGACACGGAAAAAAAGTATTAATAATTGTATGATCCTCCCGGTGAAGAAACGCTGAAGCTTTCAGTTTCTCTCTGGAGTTACCAAACACACTGTAGGTCAAATTGTCTACTCAAGACAACATTATTCAAAGACCTGTTTTTGTGCTTTACACAGCCATGACACAGCCCCAGTATTATCCACTGAGTTTATCAAAATGGAACATTATAATGCGTGCAACTCCATTTCTAACCTGGTCTGGTCTTGGTGCTGGTCAAAGGCCTTGAGTGTTTCACTGGAGGAGTAGGACTTCTGAGTCGGGACCCGGAGTCCCTGGGAACCAATAGCACAGTCTTCACTGTCCCCTGATGAACCTAGCATGGATAGAAACACACACATGAGCAGATACACACACATACTGTATATAAGCACAAAACCATGCAAACACACAGATAACAGACACTGTTGTCCATCCTCCAGGCTGGATTGTGTTATTTACAGTTCCCAGTCTGTTTAAGTGACACTCTCAGACATGTACATACAGTATAAAGCAGCTATGAGATGCCATTCACGATGAGTTTACTGTACTGTATGTCTATTTGAGTTTTAGAATGATTCTGGAGCTACCCAATATCTCAGTACAGCTCTGGTCAATATTCACACCAAGCACACAAATATAATTTTTTCAAGTATCTTTGAGAGCACACAGAGGGTCCTTTGGCACATGGACTTTTTATTTATAAGAGCAGATGATTTATTTGTTGAGGAGACAGTTTCACTGGCTGCAAGCAGGATGATTCTCACCTTATTCATTTTGTCTCCAACACAAACTATAATTCTGTCCGAAGTGCAGTAAATATTCTATGGCTCCTGGAGATCAGCTCCAGAGTTGTAGGTTGATCTATGGAGGACTGCTCTCTCAGCAGCTGGACTAAGTACAGCCTTAGGCCAGCTGGAAAAATCACCCAGGACCTCTCTCATGTACTGCACAATGAATATCAACGTCTGCCTTCTGGGAAGAACTGCAAGCTATTCAGATGTATTTTTTGGCCCCATAACTTTCCAAGCACATCAACTGATCTCCTCACTGCCACTTCACACACACACACACACACACACACACATAGATGCACGCTTTACAGTGACTGTCTAAGCACTGTAATGCATCTTTACAGCACTGTCTGCATGGTGCTTTCAGTTGTATGAAACCAAATTCATTTTAAATGTGCCACACTGCCACAGTTCTGTGCGAACCCTCAGCTGGTTGTGATCTGATTGGCTGTGAAATGCTTGGCAGTACATATTGTACTTTAGGTTTGGAGGTAAATGAGTGTCCCTTCACATTTCAGCTCTTTCAAAAAGAGTTCACAGAGTGTTGATTAAGCCTATCGCTGCAAGGGAAAGCTCTCTGAACTTCGCAGTAAAACCAGAGCTATGACGTCTGTAGCAACTTCCCCGCACTGGCACACCAGAGGTGATGCGTTTCACATAAACAAGCCAGAGCTAAAGAGGACAGGAAGGGAGGAGAGACCGTAACGATGGAAGAGCTAGGAAAATGGCCAAAGCTATGGCGGAGAACGCTGAGAGGCGTCCAAGAAAAGTTTCTGAAGTGGATGTTCCAGATAACAAAATAAATTTGGTGTTCAGAAGACGGATTAAAGAAAAAGAAAGCATTCGACAATGAGGACAAACATTGATCACCATTGGTGTAGCGTTTTTTTTGTTGGAGAGCGCTCACAGAAGAGAAGGAAGGCTCTTGCAATAGGGACTAAGGGCACACACACTGCACTTTACCGTTCAAAACATGCATGTTCAGAACGGGCCGATTGCTGCTTAAAGGTTTCTCGAGAGCCACACATCCAAACAGATTTGTAGAGAGTGCTCCTGGGGGCAGATGCAGCAAGATAGAAGTTCAACACCGCTAAAAAATGTGATCTTCTCACACTTTGATAAACACTTGGTTTGTCAATGGAAGGCTCTTGCAATAATCAAAGCAGCAGTAGTTTAAATATATTGTATGTGAGTGGGATTTGAGAGGATCTGATGGCGGAAATCACATATCATAATTATGTGTTCATTAGTGTAAATTCACCTGAAACTAAGATTTGTGTATTTGATAGCTTAGAATGATTCTTTCATATCTACATATGCAGCAGGTCTTTTCCCGCCATGTTGCAGTAGCATGTTTCTACAGAGCAGACAAATGAAACATTGGCTCTAGAAAGGGCTTTTTTACATTTTTACATTACCTGAAGGCCATTGTAGGTTTAGGAGGGGTTAGGAAAGAGGTATTCATTTGATGCTGTCTTCAACCTCACTGCTAGATGCCACTAAATCCTACACACGGCACGTTTAATAGTATATTTGTCAGTATCATACAGTATGTCAGTGGTCCCTAATTTTAAGGCCGGCAAAAGATCTCTGAGTGCAACTGACCCTCTGACTGACTCGACTAAGTAATGACTGAAGAAACAAACAATTGAGCGAATAAATGAATGACTGTAAGACAGATTGAGCTAACCGAGCTACTCACCAGTGTAAGGTCCCTCCTTGTCCCTGCGGCCCTTGGTGAGTGAGCAGTATGGACGTCGCTCTTTCACTTCCATAGTGCTTCTGCTTGTGCTGCTGGCAAACATACAGGCATGCTGCTGTACAGCTGCGTAGACAGAAAGACAGACAGACAGACAGGCAGAGAGAGGAAAGAAAGACAAAGAGAGATATAGGATGAAGACAGAGAGAGAGCGTCAGGGTTGTTGGACTCCACCTGCAGACACACAGAGAGACAAAAAGAAGTAATCAATGACAAAGTCAAGGAATGAATGATGAGCGATGACTGTTACATTTTAAACTGACATCAGGGTGTGTTAATCATCAACTACAACAACAGTGTATGCAGAAGGTGCTCTTGTGGTGACTTGATTAAAAATAACACACTCTGTGTTTTGTTCATTCTCATTAGTTGACATGGATACCATAGAGACATGTTCTGCAAGCCGAACATGTCCAGTTTGTTCATAAAGCTTTGCACAAATAGGGACAGATAGGCAGAGGCCGAGAGGCTATTTCATATTTACAGTCAGGTTAGATGGAAACTGATTTGCAGGCTTGTTTGATCAGGCATTCACGCCATGTTGTATGTCTCCATTCATTTGGCTCATCAATTCCTCTGTAAATAGATTCTTTATTCATACATTTAATGAAGTTTCCCAGTCCACTGAATAGCAAACCCGCCTCAAAGAATCACATTAGTATGGAGGTCGCAAAGCTACCCTCATGCCCCTTAGTGTAAACCACATGTACCTGCACGCATAGCTGCACTGACATCTGTTTCATCACAGCGTGCTCAAACAGTTAGCTGCTCTCCTTATGAATGTAAATGAATCGTCACCTCACTGTAACACTTTAACCTGTCTTTAAGATGCCAGGCTGTCACTGTCACTAGCCTCAGGGGAATTCTCCTCCAGTGCAGTACCAAAACTTAAGTGTGGTTTCTAAAGTTGACCCACCAAAACTGACGGGACGAGTTAACGCATACAGTGTTTCTTAGGGGTGATCTATCCTGGAAAGCATTGTGATCATTGATATTTTATTTGCACAAACCAAAACAGTAGAGCAGGTCATGATGTCTGTATTGTGCTGAGGAAATGGTCTTTTTTTTTTTTATAGGGCTGTAACGATGCAGGCATCTTGCCATGGTGTTTAATATGTGTACAATGTACAAATTTGTTTTTCCCCTTACATACGTAGTTGCAAATGCAGAAAACAAACTTTGTGACAAAAGAAGCATTTCTTTATTTTACAAGCACATCCCTCTCGACCAGTAAATGCTTGGAACATGTAAAAATGCAAGGGGACAAATTTGGTTGTACTAAAAGACTCTGAGACAAGAGCTGTGTTTGTTGTCCTTAAAGTCATGCTTTACATTTTGAGAGGAGGACAAATCAAAACCATGAAAAACCCTCTGATAGTTCATAATGTGAATGCATGTAACTTGATTGTGCCATCTGGCATTTAATGTATATAAACAAAAACACAAGTGAGTGGGGTGTGGGTGGCAGCACATTCCTTCATCCATATTCTCTTTAGTTGCATTACACAACACAGAGCTGTGCAGAAAGAGAGTGTGAATGCACATAAAGTTAATGCCAAATTGTAAAAAGAGGCAAACAGAGGCACATCTCACCTAATTGTTTAAGTAATCTATTCAGCACTAATGTCAAATATCCTTATGCTGTTTTGAGGATTTGCTGGTTTACTTGATCTCATATGATTGTCAATTTAATATCTTTGTGTTTCGGAGCATTTGTCAGACAAAGACAAACAATTTGAAAATGTAACCTTGGGCTCTGGGAAACTGTGAGGGAAAGCTTTCACTATTATTATATTTTTTTAATTATAAACTATTCATAGATCTAACAAACAAACAAAAATCATTAAATGCTTCTTTAATCATTTAATTCACTGATGGCTGTTTTAAGCCAAAAGACAAAAAGAGCAAAAACATTTCAACTACTGAATTCATACAAAAATACCATGCATGCATTTGGGGGAGAAATTTGTCTTGGCTTGAGAGGATGGGAATTGACAAGATTTTACTGAGTGTTATCGATCCAAGTCTTTATTGATTCCCCTATTGGTCCCTGATCAATTTCCTATGTGGAAAAAAGTAGGCCTACATAGGCTTTTAGCAACTGTTTTATCATCTCTAAGTCCAAACAAAGTGTACATGAAATGACAGATTTGTATTCATTTCGGTTTTCTTAGTCAGAGAAAAAAATCTGCTCAGCCTGTCTGCATGCTCGATTAGTAGTGCCACTGATGTGTAGAGTGTCAGATACATGGCATTCCTGGATTTTAAACCCATGTTGCTTAGCAAGATGTTTCAGCATGTTACTGCGGTTTCCTCCCTTACTTGAAATTATAATTTTGCAGACATTACAAGCAACAGCATTGTCATTTTTGTTTGTGAAATAAAGCTACACCTTGGACTGTTCTTTCGTCTTCTTGTTGCACGTTTCTGGCAGCATATACCTCAGTTTGACATCATTGTTTTGCAACACGCAACTGTCAGAAAACCATGCCAATATTAATAAAATAAATTCATAAGCTTGGAAGCACACGATTAAGATGGATCAGAGGATTTGGAACTGGTTCTTAACTGAAACTGGTTCTCGATTCTCATAGGACAGTTACTTACATTAGTCCATGACATTAACCTGACAAGAAGACTCTCTAAATTATGATAGCTTAGCCTTCATGCAGAATTGCTGATTGTCAGTTTATAAAAGGCACAGTTGCCAGGCTGGCTGGTTTTTGTGCTGTTCTTTATGCTGATTTATAAGTAATGAGGTAGAATTGATCCTGAGATGGGACAGTAAGCTGATGGGATGGATCCACAGCCTGTCAGCAGTTCTTTGAGTCATGTGTGCCTCTTTGGATACACGTAGAGTCACCAGCTGCTGTCACTGGGGAGTTTTACAGTGAGAGCTTAACATGAGCCTCGGTACAGTATATCACCTGGAAGCAGCTCAAATACAAATAAATCAGTGCTGGCCTTTCAAAATGGGTCCAGCTTTCATTTTTTAATAGGTGGACAGAAAAGAAGGAGCGGGTGAGAAAGTTAGAGCTGGAATTTTATTTTGGGTGACCACACAGAAACCCAAAGGTTGTTAGAGGAAAAGAGGCAGGCACATAGGCAAGAAACAAGAATGAGAGATAACACAGGTTATAAAAGCCAAGTGTGATAAATATGTGGGGCAGTATTATTTTTGACTTCCTTTTGACTTGAGACAACAGTGAATTCAGACACAAGACAAGAAAGGTCAGACAAAAAAGTCAGTTTGCAAGAAGAGACATAAAGAGAGGCTGAGCAATGCTGAGAGAGAGGGGGAAGTAAAGACAGCCAGTAGTGGTCAGACAGCTTTATAAGCCGGCAACTTAATCTGAGACACTGAGCCTTAAATCCCCTACCTTCTGGACCTGCATGCAAGTGTGTATGTGCGTGTGTGCGTGTGTGTGTGTGTGTGTGTTATTATTAAAGTGTATGTTTGTTTGTGTGGTTGTATCATAATGCACTTTGCTGTCCAGACTACTTGGTTGAGGTATTCGGTGCCGTTATAGTCTTATCGTTAATGACAGCAGGACAAGAAGGACTAAAGCTGCTCTGAAGCAATATTGATCCAAGTCATTAATTTATCATGCCTGCGTATTTCTATTCAGATTATTGTGCCTGTTCTAGCACACGTAGAGCCTGAACCTTTCACATCAGAGTCTTCACTTAACCTGACCTACAGGCCTTTGCACTGTAGAGGATCACCAGGGGAACCAGGAGGGAGCCTGTGCAAACATAACAAGAACATGCAAAGTATAAAGTAACACTCACCATGGAGCCACTATGAAGCCAAGTGCTAATGAGATACATGATATTCATATATTAACTGCTGATCTGCATTGGGGTGGATAATCGTGGTGTGCCATGCCGTGAGCAAGGGCTGTGTTGGCGGGGGGCCCCTGAATGATTCAGAGGAACAGGAGGTGCTGTATATATTTATTCTCTCAGAGCTGTTGTTTAGCGTCTTTTTTTCTTCTCATAAATTGAACCTGAACAGTAAAAAGTAATCCCTTACATTAACAATGGACTTTTGTTTCATGCCTATTATAATATAGAATGCATGAGACGCTACTAACTGACAGTATCTGGTCCATTTACACCATAGGGGGATTTTCATTCAAGATGTCGGCACGCATAGTCGCAGCGACTGCTTTTACTGTTTTATTGTTTTTACTTACTATTTATTACATATCTTAAAAATATAGATATGGTTGTGGATGTGGTCATGATGATGTGATCAGCGGGTGCCACCAATCTACTTACCTACCTACGACACCTACCTATGACATCCATTCCCTCAGAGCATGTTTTAAACTGATGCTATGGAATTAAAGTGTCAAAAAAGTCTATTCCAACCTCTATTGTCTCTTATATTGGTCACTAACTCATCACTTTCTGCAACTGCTGCACATATTACACCTCTTCCTAGGATATAGAGAGCAAGCAAACGTTGGCAGATGGAGCATGAAAAAGTGTCCAGATATAGTATCAGCCACAACAACATTCAGAAAGCCTATCAAGCCCTGAGCAAGCCAAGGCAATGGATTGCAGTTGTTTTGAAAATAGGTTGGCAGTACATGCAGTTTACATCAAAATAGAGACAGGGCGAGTGGTTTTCCCTTTCATTTAATTTAATCTAATTTCGTTTCAATTCAATTCAATTCAATTCAACTGATTCAAATCAATTCAATTTGATTTGATTCAATTTAACTCAATTCAACTCATTTATTCAGTTCAATTCAATTCAATTTGATTAAATTTAACTCAGTTCGACTCATTTATTCAGTTCAATTCAATTCAATTAATTCAATTCAATTCAATTTGATTCAATTTGACTCAATTCGACTAATTTATTCAGTTCAATTCAATTCAATTCAACTGATTCAATTCAATTTGATTAAATTTAACTCAGTTCGACTCATTTATTCAGTTCCATTCAACTGATTCAATTCAATTCAATTCGACTCAATTCGACTAATTTATTCAGTTCAATTCAATTCAATTGATTCAAGTCAATTCAATTCGACTCAATTCGACTCATTTATTCAGTTCAATTCAATTTGATTGATTCTATTAAATTCAATGCAATTCAATTTGATTCCATTCAAATCATTCATTCAGTTCTATTAAATTCAATGCAATTCAATTCAATTCTATTTGATTTATTCCAAAGGAAATTCCTGTGACAGAGAATGCTTCAAATTACAGTAACACTAAGTAGACTAACCACAATTTTACAATCAAAACCAGTAACAACCAGCGGGTCAGGGTCACTCACTGGGCCCAGTTTTTGAAACATTAGAGTATTAAATATCTGGCGAAATAAACAAATATAACAAGATTAAGTGTTCCAAGGAGCAAAAGCAAAACCAGTGACTCAGAGAGTAACGATATGAGTAAGATATGTATGAGAGTTACTAAAAATGAACTAAAATGGTGGATAAAGCAGACTGTGCCTGGTAATCAATGTTATATTGAATATGATAACAATGAGGAGTAGTATGCACATGACTGAGAAAATGATATTGCGCTACATTTATGACTGACAGTTGTGGCTCTGCCTCTTTGCTGACGCACGGAGCCTGACATCATTGGGAAACACTGAAACATTCTGACGTTCGCTCCTTCACATGGCGTTCAGTTAGGATGATGTGTTAGAGGGCATGATATCAGTTTCATGAAGAACTGCTTTTGCACACACTATCATTGATTAGAGCCATTTTAATAGAACATTTGTGAACTTCGATGATCTCAAAACATACACTGACTGTACAAAACAACAACAGCAAAACAAGACAACTTGTCATGCATTCCAACAACATGTTTTAGGACATTTAAATGTTGTGGTTTGGCTGAGATGTGACTGAGAATCTGTTCTGTTTGGTTTAAAGCGAGGAATTCATGTAATTATAGCTCATTCACAGAAGAGTGAATGAATAACTGAAAAACACTAGTGCTCATTTCAGTTAGATTAATAGAAAGAATTTTCATGAAACTTGGTGGACGGGTGAAGTATGGGCCACGGAAGAACCCATTCAATTTGGGAGCGGATCTGAATCACAGGTCAGATACACACATTATTTTTCACTTTTGTTAACATTGCAAGATTGGGCATTTGGCCTTGGCAAAGGTCTGTGCTCGCCAAGTGCCTTTCCAATTTTATTTTGCTCTTCCAGCTGTATACCACACCTACATGGAAGGTACTAGTTAGAAATTGATTTCCAGCTTTGGAAACTGTGTCCACTTGTCCATTTCCAACAATAAGAAAATGCAATCCAGAGAAATCTAAAGGTGCATTACACAAATATGACCAAGGATGACAGTAATGTACATGCTGGTCTACAGTAAGTGTATATTTAGTTCTGTATGTTCTGAGATGAGAGTGTCTGTGATGGTGTGCTTATAAGTATTTCAGTGTGTTTGTTGTTATGGGAAACGGAGTGTGAGGATACCATGTATGTTTGTGGATACGGATTGTGTACACAAATGGGCTGGAGCTTTGAGGAGGCGTTTTTCTAACAGCTTACCACAGTAGAGCTGTACGCCGCTGCTTCTGTTAATCACTCTGCTATTAATTTTTATGTTCAGTGAACTGCACGGCTTCAAGGGCTCCCAAGAATACACACATTATGCGCTCAGTGACATCCCTCCCTATTTCTTTTTCAATCGCCTCTATCTCACTCTATCTTTTATTCATATCTCATCTCTCTTTCCTGCCTCTTTTGACACATCATGAATGATGATTGGAAATTGGAAAGTCACAAACAGACAGAGAGATGTCTTTAACAGCAGAATGCCCCATTCTCTCTATAAATTACCTCTGCATCGCAAATTCTGCAATAAATGGACAAAAAATACACACAATGTATTAAAGTCAAGGATAAATTAATTGCACGTATATTTCTTTAATACTAGGGAGGTTTAGAAGATAATTATTTGCTGGTGTTATTGTCCCTCCATTGAGAAAGGAAAATGATCACCTTGCTCTTGACTGGCAGCTCCATGATTTTACATAGGAAACAAAGAAAATGTGTCTACATGCTGTGACAATAACCCTATAATGCAACCTTGAAAATCTTTTGCTACAGTCTTTAATTCTTTCTTTTTGATACTTAAAATAATAATTTCCATATTTCTATTTAAGGCTTGTAATTGTGTGTTGGAACATTTCTACATGCAGCAGGGAAACAACAGATCCCCATCTGGCCGTAGACGCTCCTGGCTTTGTATATTAGCCTCAGCACCTGTTGACTGAATCTGAATAGATGAATTAGACGTGATTTGAACACAGCAAGACACTGAAACACAGGTGCATAGCAACTTCCTGATATCTCAAAGGAAGTGTCCAATCGCTCCCAACAGGTGAGGCAGCCGCTGTGCGTCTCCAACTCTTGTTGGAATAAAGCGACTCAGACAAGCTCTGTAAATTATTCAATCAACTTGTCTCTGTTGAGGAGGCTCTTGGGGAGTGCTCAAATTGAGTAGCTCCTCAACTTTGAAGGAGAAGCTCTTGTTTTAGAAAGCGTCTTAGTTTGGGTTTTTTTCCCTAATCAATGGGCAATGCAATCTGTGCTCAATATGTAGAACCTCTTTTGTCACAGTCTGCACACAACAGCTGTCTAAGCTCAGTCAAAAGCACAACTCCACCTAAAAGACATAAGATGCTGGCTCACCATTTTAGTCCTCATTCTTTTCCTTCTGGCTGGTTTACAAAACAGCACATTGTGTTAGTAATGCTCGCAGCTGATGGGATGTCAGCTGGGTTATAGTGTGTGAATGCCACAAGTCAGGCCTCCTGCTGACACTTTCAGGGATGAAATGGTTATTTCTTCCACAAAGGCATGATCACTCTGCCTTGATGTTAAGGCAGCTAAGAGTTGTTAACCTCAGCAAACTCAGCTCAGTAATCCCCCCGAGCCACATCAGTGTCCTCTGTTAAAGATACGACAAATATGAAACAATTACAGTTATTAACATAATCTAATGTCAGCCTTACACAAAACAACTTTTCACGCAATTTGACTGACGCAGAAAAATTTCTAATGTTGATTTAAAATCATTTGAGTTTTACCTCAGTTGGTGCACACTCTCTTGAAGTCGATTCTTTTGGTGTAAGATGGTCATAAAACTCAGTTCGAACTGTCTTCAGTCAGTCTTTTTATGGTCCTGATGTTCTGACAAAATCAAACACGTTTAATATTAGTCCCATTATTTAGTTTAGTTTAATGTTTAGTCTTGGCTCACGTAAACACTGAAGTCACATGAAGTGAACATTTTCGTAAACCAATATGTCTGCTTTCTCCAATCCCAAACAGGGAGCTGAAAATTGAATAGACAGTAAACATGGAAGGGACTCCAGGGAAGCTCAAGAACATGAATAAGTCTCGCTTCTCTTGTACTGTGGAAAAGGTTGAGAATCTGGTGGAGGTGTGGTGTGAACAAGAGTCAGCATGTATCTGACCCCCAACCAGCGATTATTTTAATAACAAATCTTAATTTTTGAAACTGTTTGCCTCGTATTACCACAGTCTTCTCCCCCTAAAATGGTGCAGCTAACCAACAGAGTCTGGTAGTGAGTTGACGCATCATAATCCAAAATGTAAAGTTTGTACGCAAACACAGTTTATCTACATGGATTATATTGATGCTGAACTGACAAGAATACTATCAACTGTTGCATTCTTATATCTTGTGTTTCTAGATTAATGTGCTTTTGGGGACACGTAAGGAATTGTTAATATGTCATATTTTCTTGTGGGGAGTTTGGCGTAATGTCTTTTACTGGGAACAGGCTGGGAAATACTGGGAAAGAATCTAGATGTAGCCGTGCAGATGGTTTTATTTAACTTTTACTTGTCTTGAACACTTCAGAAGAACAAATGTCTTTGGACAAAACTCACATAGAAAATATAAAGCGCATGTTATCACATCTGAATCTGGTATCAATCAACATAGAATCTGAATTCTACACAATCCCTTTAAAAATGTATTTGGGTTTAATTTTCAAGATTTGCAAGTAAATGGAGGCAACGAAAAAAGATTAATTTGCTATCTGTAGTCACGTTTCGTTGGCTGAGAAAGCAGAAACAGTGCATTTTCTTAGAGGCAGCCGAATTAATGTTCACAACCTCCAGGTACAACGTCAAATCTGATGAGAACCATTGATATGAAATATCTGACACATAAAAATAGCAGGTGTAACCACTTCCCATGGTTTTAAAAATGGTTTTAAGGAGCATTTATCCAAATACTGGAGGTCCTGATTCATAACTTCCATGTTAATAAGCTTGATGGTAAATGGACTGGACTTCTACAGCACTTCTTTACCTTAATGGACAAGGCCCCTTACCTTTGGCCTCTCATACACCCATTCGCGAACTTGGCATTGGTATTGGTACTTCAACATGTGGACAGCAGGATTATCAGGTCACCCACTCAACGTCCTGAGCCATTATGTTTAAGGAATAAAAACTGTGAGATTCTAACTCCTGAAACGGACATGATGCAAACCCCCTGATCTTGTACTTTTTTGTACTGCAACAAGTCTCTATAGCACTCCATATTGCATTTCTTTTTGTTGCATTACTTGGCTTGCTGATTATTCTACAGCTCTACAGACTCATCAGCCCCCCCCTCCCCTCCTGAGGTTTGAAGCAGGTGTTGCCACATGTAGAGTTCAAGTATATTTGTTCCAAAAGCAGTGGGCTCACATCAAATGGTCCACAACACACGAGGCAAAGTGTGGCAACAGACAGCGATATGTGCAAGAGCGATTACTAAGCAGCAAGTTTGCTGACAGTGCTTCGATGCAGAAATCTGATTGACAACCAATGTGGGATATGTGACAGCCACTACTTGGCTGTCAGCTGAGTAACACATTTGCATATTTGTTGTCAGTTTATCACCATACACAATGGTAAAAGCATAGTGGCACTGCAGCTTGAAGCAAGAACATTTGTCCTGACCACAGTCCACTGTTTTCTCATATTTGGCAGTTTTATATACAAAGAGGTGTACTGAAAATCTCTGGATGAAGAAAAGAAAAGAAAAAATATTTGAGCTGCTAAGGGCAGAGGAATAATTAAAAGAAATAGCAGAAGAAATAAAAATAGAGAGAGGACGGCGATAGATGAAAAGTAAAGGTTCAAAACAAAAGACAAGCTGTGTGGATGGAGGACGGAGAGGAGACAAAGTGAAGGAGAATGATGAGAGGCCACACGGAGGACAGATAGGACAAAGAGAATAAACAGAACAAGAAGGAGTGATTAAAGGCAAGAAAATGACAGAGAACCACAGACCGTGGGAGTATTGTGAAGATTGTTTTCTTTTCAAAAGATAAAATGTACGTCTTAAATAAATTCAATGCGAGCCAGACAAATACATGTTTTTCAATTAAAATAAAAGAAACAATCATTTGACACAAAGCACTTAGTTGAAACAAGCGTGTGGTGTTTTCACCCTGCTGAGATGAGGGAGGAGGTAGGAGAAAAAAAAACAGAAATACTGAGAAGGGGCAAAGGGAGCGGGAGAGGAGAGGAAGGGAAGATAAGTGAAAGCAATGATAAGTTTGCTGTTGTTTTTTGTTAATAAATGAATTACCAGAGCTTGATCAGGTGCTTCATCAATAATTAAATTGTTAATTAAAAACACTGTGCTTCAATGAACAATGAAGGAAAGCTAATAGGGATTAAAGAGACAGTTCAGAATTCCTCTTTATTCGAGTATATCAATTAACCTTTAACTGCTGTCACTTGAAGACCTCATTGCTTTTGATTATTTACTCATCATCTTCTACTTCCTTTGAGTTTCTTTTTATCTTCATTTCTTCAAGCAATATTCCATTGGTCCCAAAACCATAGAACACAGTCATGTGCTCCTGCTTAATTGTTTCAAAGACTCAGCACTGTTCGTGGTGACAGACTTTGTGCTTTCTGCTATCCCAATTACATTTGCTGCAATTACTGTCTTCCATCTAAACTGCTACAGAGACACAATGCTATATTTTTGTTTGTTTATTTGCTTTGTTTTTTTGTGTGTGTTGCTAATTAATAATTTTCATGCTGTGTGGATGTAAAAGAAGACATTCTTGCCTGCATTATGTTATTTTTGGAACAAAGACCAAACAGACACCAAATCTAAGAAATACTTTGTCTCACAAATTACTGAGATAAGGGATCTCACAATGATTTGGGTAAGACCAACTGTGTAAATTACAGTTTTTTATTCAAAACTGATAAAAATATATTAGACTTGAGTGTGTGAAGAGTGCCTCTTTTGACTTCCTTGTCTATTTCTACACAATTCATGTAAAACGGAATGAAACTTGGACATATATTCAAGAACAGCTTTCCTTCAGGTGTTTTTAAGAAACCAATTCCATCAGAAAGGAACAGAAAGCCTTGAACATGTAGGCAGTTCAAAAATTATGATATTGAATACGATTTTACCCTCATAGAATGGCTATGACAAACAGTGGAAGAAAAATGATGATAGATGGTTTAAGCAGTATTGAATTCATCCTCTATTTAATAAAAACAATAAAGCAAAAGCCCAGAATGAAAAGCATGGACTTCTGATTAAAATCATTACACAAAATAAGAAAAAAGCATATAGTGACTAATTTATCAGAAAGGTCAAATTCACGTATGTAAAAGAAAATGGGCTTAAGTCTGACACACACCACCTCCCTGTGCATTTTATTGCCTCACTCCATTGTTGACTATAAAGTAGGACAAAAAAGCCGTAAAAAAAGATGTTACAAATCTGAAAAAAAGTCTAGCCCTGGGTTATTCACTCTGGAAAGACTGCTGTAGAGTACATACACATGATTGATAGTAACAGTTATGAACTCTCAGTGCTATGCCTTCAATTCATTATGTGCCTACAGGTACAAGTGAAATCCAGGTGGAGAAGTTTCTGGGGAACACTCAGAGTAGATTTAATTCTACTGAATACAATTAAGCTGAGAAGGTGATGAATGCGGCAGCAGAGGAGAATAGCTTTGCATCAACTCTGTCCAGAGGCTCACAACTTATATTATTAGTTTTTGGTCGTCTACATATTACTGTACAGTAAACAGTTTGCCAATTATTCACACTGATTATCTGATGAAGACTACAACTACTTGAGAAAAGAGAGCAAAATTAAGAAACTACATGAATATACAACCTGTTCTCATTCCCAGGGTATCAAAAACAGCAGCTTGGTCTTGCCGCTTGGTGTCTGATACAGACACACAAGTCACCCGAGTGTCTGTATGAGACACACTAATGGCCAATGGAACAATTTTCCAAACCCAACCAAGTAGTTTAGTTGCCTTAACCTGAGGTGGTGAGGTGAGGCGATTCCTGTGAACATGGAACTTTATTTAAAAAGATGCTATGCATGCAATGAGTGGAAATTAAGATGCTGTCCCTGAGCATCCAAAACAGACACTAGAAGGGCGCCTAGACTTTCATAGTTAAGGAGTAAGGCCACTGACCAAGCTGCCGTATTTGAGGAGTTAGGAGTGAGAATGTGTTGGCAGTGCAAGGACAACATCCTCGCCCACTACTGCAGACACCTGGGGACCAAATTTTTGAAATGGTAGGTATGTATTAGTTTTGCTGCCTAAACCCGAAGTAGTTTAGGTGACAAAAAATGTGCTTCCTGTGAATAAAGATGCCTATTTTAAAAAGACAGCATGTATGGAATGAGCAGAAAATGATATTCTATACCTGAGTGCCCAAAAGTGATGCAAGAGGGTACCTAGAGTGTCACAGTTATTATTTGACAGGTTGGAAGTGAGAATGAGTTCATATAAAACACGGGATCATCATCCAGGTGTGCAATTATTTACATTTGGTAGACAAAGGCAGAGAATGTGAAATTAGAAACATGACAAAGACATTTCAGCAGGACACTAATGTGTTGGACATAAGCCTTATTCAAAGGATTAAAAAAAGACATATAAAGGGGACAGACGTAGCCACCATGAACTAAGAAGCAACATGATAATTAGCTAATTGAACATGAGCTCTCAGTGGTCAGTGGCCCTACACTTTCAGCTGAGCAACTAATGACAGTAGGACAGGGTGTCTGCTCAACCTCCCTGCAAACCAAGTATTGTAAAAGCCGTAGAAAATATAATGGCCTAAACTTCTTTGCTGCCACTCTGTTACTTTGCATATGCAAACCGTTCTAAATAGACAGTAAGTTCACAAATTCACCACAATAAACATTTGCTTCTTCTTACATCTATAGAGTTATCGAGCCATAGGGAGGTTTTGAAATACAGTATCTGCTGCTGAACCTCCTGCCCTTGCTTCGGTGCAAATAATACTGGTTTTTTTAAGCATTTGAAAAACTGTTGCTGAAGATAAAGCCCAGATCACACAATGAACTCTTTTTATTGTGTTCTTTTGTGGCACAGGAGTAAAGCATGCTGAAAACTGCCCTTAACCTGTGGATCTGTGTGATAATGACAATGTTGAATAGAGATGAATTTCCCTCTAAGTGTGGTGTAAATGGAAATCTCTGGTGTACGTCACCAGAAATAAAGCAGTGAAGAGCTATTAAACCTGTTCAAGTTGAAAGGGTCTGATTATGTCCTTAAGCTATGAATACATTTTGGCAAATTTCCACTATTCTTCTCCCAATTTGAAATATCCAATTTCCCTCCACTACTGCCAACTTTACTGTAAACCCAGGGAGAGCAGTAGGCAGATGTGCTACCTCTGCAACACATGGTGTCACCTGTCCCTTCTTTTCACCTGCCAGCAATGAGTTTCCCCAAACGACAAAGCATGTGGGTGGTTCACACTGTCCCCCAAGATCCTAGCTCTACCTGTGCAGGTGCCCCAACCTCTGCCAAATGAGCTAGTAGGAAAGCACTTTTTAAACCAGCTGTACCCCTCTACCAGAATTTGGTCCCCAGGTGTCTGCAGTGGTGGGCAAGGAGTTTGCTCCTGCATTCGACACAGTCTAACTCCCAACTTGTCAAATATGAAAGCCGGGTCAGTAGCGGTACGCAAGCTAAGACACTGTAAGTACCCCTCTAGTGTAAGTTTTGGATGCTCAGTTCAATTTCCACTTGTTGAATGCATAGTATCTTTTCAAAATAAACTTCTTTGTTGGACGAAAATGTAGGTTTCATCACCAAAACTGCTTTAGGTTTAGGCAACAGAGAGACTGCACTTGGTAAACTGAGAAAAAAAAATAAAAAAAATAAATAAATCATGCTTTAGATTAAAACAACTCAGTTTGTTACGCAACTTCAGTAAATTAATGAAAATTAAAGTAAAGAAAAAGTCAATGCTTGACATGGGGCACAAATAGTGGCCTCCTGGGTGACAGTCCTGTGTTTGTTTGACCCATCCACCATTACCCCCCACCCTATTCCGACTATCTCGCTCTTTATACTATGCTATTGCTGCAGATGGGTTTCCATTGGAGTAAGTTAAAAGCCCTGTCTGTCTCATACAGATATTAAACTGTGTCAGAATCTGATGCCGACGGTCACTGACCACCCTGGGAATGAGAATGAGCTGGTGCAGCCCATGTGCTCTATCCACACTATTATTTCCAGTAGATCACTAACAATGTTGTCACCAGATGATTGCTAATCATTCAGCTGAGGTTAGCTTTCTCACAATGATCCTGTCACTTGGAACTGGCAGCAGCCTCAAGGGTATGTATGTCTGTTTCTATGTCAGAGAGTAAAGCTGTCTCATCGCGGTCACCCTTAAAACAGCTCTAGGGAACTTACACACATGAGTGCGCGTAAACACGCACACTCGCATACACACTGTCACTGTCCATCACTGCCTTCGGGCAACACTTGTCCCCTACTCCTTGTTGTGACCATCTGCACACATGCACTCGCACACGCACACAGCATGCCATTTAACTCCAGTGAGCTTGCAGTTATTGATGAAATAATGGAAAAGACAGATTGATTGACAGATACTACACTTTGACCAAATGATCTTCAAATGCTAACACTGATATTTCAGGCTGAAGCTGGCAATAGCAGGAGCTGCAAGCTGCTGATATTCAATATGTTTGAGTTTGACCATTTCAGCCCCCAAAGGGGAGGACGAAAAATGCCAACTATTTAGCATCTCCCACATGACTTTAGGCCTGTATAAGGTGAAAACAGCAGTATTGAGCCAATTACAGGGCTCCACTGCTCTGTGTTTCAAGCCAAGTCAGGTCAGAAATAAAGTGAAATTTGTTTATCGATATCAGGATCAGTCATGTAGTCATGATCTGGTGATTCTTGTTGTGATGTGAGGTTCTGAATAATGTGTTCTCAATGTACACATTTATTGTGTTGTGTACTCTTCTGTATTTGTTGTTAAGTTTTATGTATTTCAAAGACGTACATCGCAAATTATCTTGGACTATACATGCTGTGGTTTGGCAGTGGTTTATGCTTTACACCTGTACCTATACAAACAATATAAAAATAGACTGTAACTAGCACAGACTCTTCAAAACCAACATGCAGTAAGCACCGTATCTGGCTGTTGGCTAACTGCAACAACAAGATAAAAGTAATTTCTAACATGTAATAAAATACTTGAATATGTGTTACATCTATAATTAAACTGTACAATCCGACATTGCCATCATGAATGACTGAAGACTCAGACTCTCAACATCCCCTCCATGTTGAGTTTCAGATGCTTCCACCAGGGTGGAGATTTGCCTCCCTAATTGAAGCACTAAGTGTCACAGATCGTCATTTGTCCCATCTGCTATCGCTTATTAACCAGCAGTGACCACTAATTGTCCATGATTTACCACTGACAGTTTGTTTCTATTGTATTGACTGGTTTGTTGTACTCATGATTACTGTCTGTATTCAAAATTGCCCCTCAGAGACATTAAAGTTTACCTTACCTTTATCCCAGCTAATTTTTTATCATTAAAAAATTAGCTTTTTCTATTTCTTTTATATGGAAGTTAAGGCACACCCTAAAATCCACTGTCAGACATTGTTTACATTTCACTGGTAAAGTTATTTTTGTTGAGCATATGATCAGAACTTTAAAGGTCTGGTGTCTAAGATTAAGAGGCATATAACGTTGAGGTTGCAGAACTGAAACCTTCCCGGTGTGCCAAGCATGTGGCCAATGTAAAAATGCATAAATGCGAATGACCCTATCTGGAGTCAGCCGTTCTGGGCTTTTGTAAAAACAACATGGTAAACGCTGTGGAAGAGGACCTGCTCCTTATGCAGATATAAGCGGCTCATTATTAAGTAATTTTCAGGTGATTATAAACTCATGAAAACATGGTTATGAACATCACATTCCATTTCTGCCAATAGATGCCCCTAAATCCTACAAACTGAACCTTGGAGAACATTTTAAAATGGGTTGATTACTTTTGCAATTGTGTTGCCTCAAGTTTTTATGAAGGCTTACATTTCACTTGCACTTTATAAGGCACTTAATGATAACATAATGATGTTATTATCGAGATGTGGGCAGACATAAGGACTAAAATGGATAATTAAAAACTTTCTTTGTTAGTACTACTCGACTTGAGCGCAGCCTTTGACACAGTGGATCACTCAATTCTTTTAGATAGACTTCATAATCTTATTGGTGTGTCTGGTACTGTTTGTAATTGGTTTAAATCTTATCTCACTGATAGAGAATATTTTGTGAGCATGGAGGAATTTTCATCTAAACGCTATAAAAATAAATTGTGGTGTTCCTCAAGGTTCAATTTTAGGTCCCACACTTTTTAACCTCTACATGTTGCCACTTGGTAATGTCATCAGGAGGCACGGCATAAACTTCCATAGTTACCATGACACACAGCTTTACATAGCCGTGTCTCCTGATGACCCAGGGCCGATTAATTCCCTTTTTAATTGTATTTTAGATATCAAGCAGTGGGTGGCAAAGAATTTTCTACAGCTCAACCAGGGCAAAACTGAAGTTAACTTGGTTATTGGTCCTGAAGCTCACAGAGAGAAAGTTATTCCGAAACTGAAAGCACTGGCATTGAACCTTTGTCAACAAGCAAAAAACCTTGGAGTAATATTTGATGCAAATCTAAGTTTTGAAAAACACATCAGCAACGTAAAAAAAAAAAAAAAAGAAGCTTTTTATCACCTTAAGAACATCGCCAGAGTACGTCCGTTTCTCTCCCAAGCCAACACAGAGACACTAATACACACTTTTATTGCCTGCAGAATTGACTATTGTAATGCTCTATTTTCTGGTCTCCCAATAAAGAATATATCTCACCAACAGTTACTTCAGACCTCAGCTGCATGAGTGTTGACAAAGACCAGAAAGAGACACATTACACCAATTTTAAAGTCTCTGCATTGGCTACCTGTCAACTTCAGGATTGATTTTAAAATCCTTTTATTGGTTTATAAAGCACTTAATGGTCTTGGGCCTTCCTATTTATCACATTTTCTTTTAACCTATGAACCTAGAACCCTCAGGTCTTCTGGTAGTGGCCTTTTAATTATCCCGAAAGTTTCCACAAAAACCCACGGTGAGGCAGCCTATTACTATGGACCGCACCTCTGGAACAGCCTTCCTGAAGACCTGAGGGCAGCGGAGAATGTTGATATTTTTAAAAGCAAACTCAAGACCTATCTTTTTAACCTGGCTTTTAACTGAAATGCATATATATATATATATATTCATAGTTCCTGTCCCCTACCTTGATCTTCTATCAGAAATATCGGAAGAACTGAGTTTTAAGAAACTTTTACATTTCAAGAAGACCCTTGGAAAGAAATATCAATTTATATTTTAGTATTTGTCGGTGGTTTTTCAAACTGTCCATAAGGTCTAATCAGGTTCTTAATTATTATGTAATAAATTCCACAATACATTTCATACACAGGAAAGCTCAATATGCGTCTTCCATCCATCTGTTCAGTCCAGGTCATGTAAAAGCGTACATTACTTATGCTTCATACAATCAAAACGAGTAATAATCTTGTGGACTTGTAACTGTAGGAGAGTCCTCACTTCTTATCAAATTGGCTTTTTCACTTCTGATGTCAGCTGTCAATTCTGACACCACTCATCCTGCATTCTGACACAAACTGCATCCTTGAGTTGTGCCAGCGCAACGGACATCAATCAAGGCGAGTGCCGATTCTTATCCTCACATGACATTTACTGAATTCATGTACTGTTGGTGTACTGACGGTCACAACCATCTCTTCCTTTTTCTTTTTTTTTTTTTGTATTGAAATGAATACCCCTCTCCAATGCAACAGCTGGTAAATGTTAGTTAAGACTGCATTGTTCTCCTATGGAAGAACCAATATTGTCAATTCTACTAAAGGAAAACCAGGTGAAGTTTACATCACTTGGTTATACAGATGGTAAGTATCAATCCATTTGCCACACCACTGTGGGTTTAAGTGTCTCCTGGAAATCCTCTGAAGTGACCAAACTTTTTCCTCCCTTAAAGGTTTAGTGTGTAGGATTTAATGACATCTATTGGCAGAAAAGGAATACTTATAATTATATTTTCATTCATTTTTCATCACCTGAATGTAATAATCATTGTGTTTCGTTTACCTTAAAAATGAGCCATTTATATCTGTGAGCAGGTCCTTATCAGCTGAGACTGCTATGTCGCACTGCCATGTTTCTACAGTAGTCCAAAGTGGACAAACCAAACACTGGTTTTAGATCGGGCCATTCATGTTTTCGTGTCAGCCACTGTAGTCAATGACCCCTCGGCAGCAAAAGCATTAGAAAGTTTTTAGTTTTTTTAAACACAAAACTGCTTTATCAAGTGTTTTTTACCAGTTTAAATCACCTGATCCATTTGTTTTGGCCGGGAGGAGCCTTCTGAGGACAGTTCGGCTTCCTTTGAAAACCTCCTGAATGTCTGGATCTTAGAATATCAGAGGAAAGGGGGAGCACACATTAGCAGGTGCTGGTCCAGTGGGCTACCTCCGACATACCAAACAGCATCGGACAAACAGTGATTTTTAATATTAAACTACTTTATTCAGTGTTTTGTTTGGTTTAAATCACCAGGCCCATTTGTCTTTGAGAGGAGGAGATGTCTATGGATAATTTGGCTCATGGTAAAAACCTCCTAAACATCTGGATAGGAAACAAGGTGAGCACACAAGTACCAGAGAAAATAGCCCAGTGCACATTAGCAGCTGCTGGGCCAGTGGCTTTATTAAGTGTTTTACTGGTTTTAATAACCTGGTCTGTTTGTTTTGGAGATGAGGAGATCTCTGCTGATAATTTGGCTCCTGTTACAAACCCCTTGAACAATGAACACTGAAGGAATTGTGACCGGCAGAAGTTTCAGCTAATTGCAATCTGCAATCCTCACAGATAGATGCCACTTAACCCCCCTATATCTTACACACTGTCCCTTTAACCAATCTATGAACTTTCAAACTGACTGGCTCAACATGTTTATGAAAAGCAGGCAAACACAAAAAGCCCCATTTTAGAATTCTGTCTGCTATGTTCTGCACTTAGCTCTTCTCGCTCATTTGTAACTATGAATCTCTGTGTTTTGGAGAAATAATGTAATTGTTCCTCACAACAGACAGTGACATTTCAGAGCTTTTTGTCAGCAGATCAGTCTGAAATATTTCAGAGAGGAATGGTCAAAGAGGAAACAGCCACAGTGAGCTGGTGAGATGAAGAGCTGCAGGCTACGGGCTCTTTCAAATCTACAATACATCACCAAAGTAAACAAAGCCTTTTAATGTGCCGCTCTGTCAATATGGAAAGCAATTTATGATGTGTGCATCACAAGCTGAACTTACTGTGTTTGCTCACCACATGGCCTATCTGGCCCGTCATGTGGGAATCTTTGTTTCAAAGCTGATTTAACTGGCCCAGTCTGGCCCCTGTGGTGTAACGTTTCTAAAAGTCACCTACGTGTCCCAGTTTAAGAGCCTGGATGTATACAGAAGAACAACATTATCACGTCCTTCCCTTTTTCACTTCTTTTCTCACACTTTATCTCACTTCCCCTCCTCAGCTGATAATTGCTGCCCACTTCTCCCCACTCACTCATTTAATTTACTCTCTAACTCTAATGTGAATAGCTGATGATGCACATCTACACTGCTGCAGAAATGTCTTGACATGTTGTTTCTAGGCCTGTGAGAATCATCCTCAGACTCCTATCTAGAAGCTTAAGGCCCTGATCTACTTCCATTAAAAAGTTTGCCACAGAGCCAACGTATCCACACAAAAAAAAGTTTGTATGATACCTTAAAAAATGTTCCGCAGATTGTTTGTAACATATCTTATGAATTAGCGCCCCTACCTGATAGGTTAAGTTTAGGAAAAGAAACGTGGTTAGGTGTGACATGACGTAACATAGAGCCCTGTGCACGACTGTTTTCCTAATCCTGGTCCAGCCTGCCACAGGTGGACTTCTGACCATTATCGCCTGCTCGCCCACCCACTCCTGCAGTTTGTGTGAATCGCAGGACTTGCAGCTTATTTTTTGACCACCTGCTCTCACCTGTAACGATGTAAAAACTGCCCACTCATGTAAGATTCACTCCACGTAGTCTGACTCACCGGATGTGGACTGTAGCTATAAGCCTGCCACTGGGCACTGATTTCGGTTTCTCTCTACTTTTGCTATCTGCAAATGATAGTTTCTAAATACCCTTTGCTAGAGCAAACAACAACCTCCAAGCATGCAGGTATTTAGCTTGCTGCCTGCCAGTTGGTGTTGATTTGCCACATCTTTCAACTGTGGCAGCTGGATGCGGCAGTGACAATGACTTCACAAATATAAGGATCCATTCCACTTCACTCGAACTTCTGTGATATTGTCGTAATAACGTTCAGCTAGAGCCACAAACAGCTAGCACGTCAGAGCAATTTTCCCCCGATATCAGAAAGATAAACAGCGGACTGTGGTGATAGGTCTGGCTAAGCGGGACTAGGAGCCATGCATCCTAAACCCGATGCGGTCCTATAACCTGATATGATGTACGTATGTACATTTGAATAACTTGATTTTTTGTTTTACAGGGAACACAATCAGTGGTCTCCTGGGTCAAAGTCCTGTGTCTGTTTGACCCATTTACCACCATGACCACCTACATCTACACAAACATTGTTGCTCTTTTTACCACGGCACCAGACTTCCTCTTTTGCTCCCGTCATATAAGGACAGTCTGCAGCCCATAGATGGCGTGATCAAAGCCTCCTGATGATTTTGTGGTTTATACATGAATAAAAGTGCATTAGTTTTTCATAGCTATGACTACGGATAGTGAATGAGCACAGCTTGACAGAGCAGCTTGAGCAGGCTTTACAATCAAATGCTGTAAACAACACATGATATATAGATGATCTCTGACCACTGGAAAGGGGAGTGGTTACCAACATAACATTAAAACATGTTTCCATAAGGAGATACGACTTATTGAAAGGATGTAACTTGCAGCTTTCAGTCTGTAACCTACCTCAGGTTTTCTGTCCATCTGTCCCAGCTGCTCTCATATTGGCAGGCGAATCAAGTTAAACTTGCAATGCTCATCTGAAATAATCCACCTATTCCTTTTTCATTATTTATTTCCCTCATCCATTGCTTGCTTACCCCTCCCTCTCCATATCATCCTCTCGTCTCCCTCTTTTACTCTGCGATATTTTCATTATTCTTCATTCTTTCTCTCATTCCTTCCTGTCATGTTATCTCCGTCTTTTCATTTACCTCTCTGTCTCTGTCCCATGTTATCTAACCTGAGTTTCAATGAGGTTCACAATTGCAAATCTGCTGGGATAATCTCTCTCTCTCTCTCTCTCTCCTTCTCCCACTTCCTACCTTTCCCTTTCTCCCACCTAATCTCCCTCTCTCCTCTCAGATTAAAAAAGAAAGAGGGATGAGAAAAAGACAGTTGCAGGGATGGAGTAGTCTGTGGGATAGAAACCACTCACGCGGAGATTTAAAGTGAAGAAATGGACAGAGAAGTAAGTGATGGGGCGTCGGTGGCTTAGTGGTAGAGCAGGTGCCCCATGTACAAGGCTGTTGGTGCAGTGTTCGAGTGCCCGGGTTCGACTCCAGCCTGTGGCCCTTTGCTGCATGTCACTCCCTCTCTCTCCCCCCTTTCACACTTGTCTGTCCTATCCATTAAAGGCTAAAAATGCCCAAAAAATATCTTTAACAAAAAAAAAAAAAGAAAAAAGAAAAAAGAGAAGTAAGTGATAAGCAGGCACAGAAGACTACGGAGGAAGTGAAGAAACGAGAAATGGAAAGAGAAAGAGTTAAACAGACTCAACTGTGAGAGAAAGCATGATAAAGTCTTGGCAAAGCAGAAGTGTTTTCACAATCCTTTTTTTTTTTGCAACAGAAACAACACTAATCCATGTTTGTATTTGTGAGTGGGGGGTCAGGGTGAGAACAGGGCCAGCCAGAAGCAACGCTGCTGGAGGAGGTTGGGGGTTGAGTGTCCAGTTCAAGGACAAACCATCACAGATGGACACATCACAGGGTATCACATGTATTGATTGTTGTTGGCCAGTGCGCCCAGGTCAATTATAGGTTATCTGCAGGCTTCTGAGTTCACACTTAACATTTTCTTTGTATTGATACTGTATTTGAAATCGGATTTAAGACCACTTTAAAAAGTGAGTGTTTTTGAGTGGGGACAGCTAGTTGATGTTTTGACATAATGACTACAGCGGTCTCAAAGAATAAATTGCCCTTTTTACATATTTGCTAAGCACAATTAATGTCAAATCTGTACCTCTACAATATTGTAAACTAAAAGTTATAGCCCTATGCAAAGATTTTTTTTTTTATTTCACTTTATTCTATTTTATTTTTTTGCAAAACCAAAATATGTAAACTTATTATGATGACATATGTTGCTGTGAGAGGAAATCCTACATAAATACGCTATTCATGCAAATAAGATAGAATAAGACATACTTAAAATGAATAAATCAAGATAAGAGAGTCAAATAAATATTAGGTTTGGCAAACAATGCTTCGTCAAAACTATGTATGTCACAATATATTAATATGAACAATGATTAGGAAATTTAAAAATCAACTTGATTGATTGACTGAACCACTTATAATACATGCAACAAACAGAAATGCCATATTCCCTTCATGATTTCCACGTTTTCATCATTTGAGTTTCGACTGGCACTCTTTTATTTACACCATCACATTGCTCCCTCCTCTTCTAAAATGGTTCATGGAATCTAACTGGAGAATTAGCGCCATTAACCGTTTATCTTGATGCACCCAACTCTTTAAAATCATGCGGATCACAGTGGATATAAAAGCACTTAATTTTACATTTTCTTTGGTCAAGTTTCTGGAAATCTGGTCAAGTTTCTCCTCTGAGGGAAACATGACTAAAGATGCCTCAGTCCTGTAAGCAGAAAAAAACTTTTTCTTTTCTTTTTTTTTTTTGACAAATACTGGTGTTATTAAAAGAAAAAAATCACTAAATATCGATAACCCTCAAGAGCATCTACAAAAACGACGGCAGAATGTGGATAACCACTGTGGTCAAACTATGCAAAAGTGGTGAGTTTTATGAGGAGCTTTGAAAAAGTGAACTCAGTTTGCCTGAGGGCAAAACTTCCCACAAGCATCTGTTTAGCGNTTTTTTTTTTTTTTTTTTTTGACAAATACTGGTGTTATTAAAAGAAAAAAAATCACTAAATATCGATAACCCTCAAGAGCATCTACAAAAATGACGGCAGAATGTGGATAACCACTGTGGTCAAACTATGCAAAAGTGGTAAGTTTTATGAGGAGCTTTGAAAAAGTGAACTCAGTTTGCCTGAGGGCAAAACTTCCCACAAGCATCTGTTTAGCGCTATTAGCTGAAATCCGAGGTGACTGGTGGATACAGTACCTAACACATAAACAGATACCCTGAGCAGTTGGAGTGAGGGATTGTAGGGAGGGGTGAAGGTCTAGTGTAGGCGGGGAGGGAGGGAAGGTCAACTCTTGTTAACAATGAGTCCATTGATTCCAAGTGCCCAGCCTCTTCTCAATCCTTCATTCTCTTCTTTCTTCCCATATCTTCCATCTCTCCTTTCTCGCTATTCTCTCATCTTTGTCTCTCCGTCTCCTTCTTTCATTCCCTCTCCTTTTCTTGTCTTTAATGTTTTATGGCCCAGACACTTCAGATGAAATTGGATAGATTTTCAGTTTTTTGTTTTTTTAAGGGTTGAATTTCTTCATCACTTTCACTCCTTAGCCCAGTTTACTATTTTGTTCCCTCTTTTTTTTTTGCCTGTTATCACCCCACCTCCTCCTTCCTGTTCAGGTAGCAGCTTTCAACAGGCCACAACACAAAGGACCAATTGTACATTGTGTGCCTGTGTGCCTTTCTGTGTCAGTGTGTCTCAATGCATCAAGAGATACATTTGTGGCATACATGTTTCTTGACATCCCACTAACACGGCTTTTATGGTAGCAAGGAGAGGAGGGGCAGCTGTAATGATCACGAACAGGCTGCAAGCGGGAAAAAGAAGAGGGATAAAATACTCAGGAGAGGGGGGAGGATGAGGAGGTGGATTAGGATACACTTATTCACTGTGAGAAAAAAATCCTATTGTTAATTTAAATAAAAGAAAAAGAAAGAAAAACATTCTTTAACACATGGCTATCACCTGAAATTGACTGTGCCAGCCAGGATGAATGTGAGTAATGGTAACATCATGATGATGGTGTGGAAAAAGCCTGGAAAACTTCAACAGGATTTCTCAAACTGACAGCTGAACAACACGACAAGTTTGCTTCTGTTAAAATAAACTGACACCTCACTAAACTAAATATCATTTCATCATCCACTTGCAGTTTTTTCTCCATATTACTGCAATAAGAGCCTAATTTATAAATGGGATGAAAGTGAGAAGATTACAGAATCCTGTAAACTGTGTAAGAAAGAGACAGAAAGAAGATGAGTGTTGCAGAAAAGCTCACTGAGAAAGATGAGACAAAAAAAATAGAGAACATAAAAGTACATAAAAGAGGCAGAGCAAGACAAAAGGCACCTTGACCAAAGGCAAATAGATGGATAACATACATAGATAAAATTAACACAGGATGCTCTATGAAGCTAACACTATTTGTACAGTACATGCTTGGACAGTTTTACAATGGAAATTAGCACGAGTGTCATTAGAAAACATATTACAGAAGAGGAAACAATTTCATATTTTTTCCCAAAGCTGAAAAGTGTAATCAACTGCATCTCCTACACTACAGGGTGCGTTGTGCATCTGTATCTGAAGCCAAGGGCCACCTATCAAGTCGATGTGTTTGCTGCCCTGGGAGTGAGACCAAACTTTCTCTGTGTATGTATTGAAAACTTATGTGAAGCTGACACTGGTTTTCGTTCAGTGGTGGCCCTCTTAAATTCCAACAAGTGGCAGCCCTCTCCAGCCTGACCAGTTCGCGCTACAGTCCATCACTTTCTCAGGTTAAAAGTAAAATGGGGTGGAAAATATCCACTAAAAAGGGAACTGAAAATGATGGCTGACTTGACCTGTCCTATTTTATTTCTTGCCATCGCTGTGATTTTTGCTGATGCTAAGAGAGTCCTGTCCTGCTGAGTAGTACAGGGTTTCTACCTAAACACCCTGGGGGATCTAACCACAGCAGACAACACTTTTAAGGCTACAGTGATAATGTTGAGGCTTGTGCATGGATTGTGTGGGTCTACTGATCTGCCTCCAAATTGTGAACTCAACCATTTTTACCATGATTAGGCAACAGGACACATGTTTGCTACTGCCCACCATCTCCATCCTTCAACTGGCAGTTCAGCAGGGGTCCATGTGTGGCTTGTTAGGTACACGTTTTCCACTGCATGTTGTGTCCGCAGTAATGGAATACTTATGCCTTTATAGAGACTCATATACCCAATAACAAAGCTGCAGACAGTTTATTTACTGCAGTGTAAGACATTGTATGGACACAGGGTATTAGTGAATGAAGAACTGTATTGCTGGTGCCTTTGCAACAACTGATAGCACCAATTGTGCATCAATTTGTGATTCCTTTTTCATTTGAATTGGCATTTAAACAGTTATGGGCCAATTCAAATATATCCATGCTTTATCAAATGACTGTCAGGTATATCCTCCTGACTCCCATTCACGCAAAAGGGCTTGGTTTCCCTGTTCTGATACAACAACACAATCTAATCACCCTCCTGTAGGCTTATACTTGTGGGAAGAATTAACTGACAACAGTCATGATTTACTTTGGAAAAACACAAACAAAGAAAATACGTAAAAAAATATATCCAATACATGTGCAACCTTACACCAAAAAAGACGATATGAATAAATGAGAGCTGACTCTTCAATACGCAAAAACGACCTTACTCTGAGGGTGTGAAAAAGAAAAATAACCATTGATATTGGGCAATTCTACTGTGAATTACATTCAGGGAGAACACGTTCAATGCCAACATTTAAAAAATCCTTAGTTTTTATTATATCTGCCCACTGCAATTACAATACAGTTGAGATTAGAGCAAGACTGTTGTCACATAAACCACGCTTAAGTTATTTTCAAAGGCATACTAAGCAGGATATCTATCTATCTATCTATCTATCTATCTATCACGTCCCTGCAGGGTTGTGCGGATGTGTGGTTGTGTTTATTTGTGCTTTGGAACGTAACCATTGTGGAATAATCAGAAAATAAGGTTATATTTCTCTGATTCACTGTTTTGTTCTCGCCACTTTCTCTTCATTCTCTCTTAAGCTTGCTTGACCACTGCTGCTCTGTCAGTGTTGGTGAGCTGAGAAGGAGAGGCCAAGTTTAAATGTTGTGTTTGCAAACAGTTGTTACAAATCCTGCATAGCGCGCCTTTAAGGTTGAGCAACTAATGTAAAACAGATGGCTGATGATAAGTATGGTTAAAGTTAGGCAACTGAAAGGCTGAGGTTTTGCAGGTCAGTAAGAGGGCATGGACACTGACATCCTGCATAAAGGCCAAATTGTCTACACACAAATCCAGCATCCTAACTATTACACACTTTACCTCACTATATAGAGAGCGCACTAACTTCTGCACTGGCACTGAACCATGGTATTCCTATGGGATGCTGGGCAGAACAACAGATCACTAGTGCTTGGTTTGTGTGCCTCCGATGGGTGTGGGTACAGTGTCAAGTCAAGTTTTTTTCTGTAGCACATTAAAAACAACCTCAGTTAACCAAAGTGCTGTACAGGCTATGCATGTAAATACATATACACAAATATAAATAAAATAAATATAAACATCCCTCTCTAAAACACATGGTAAAAATAAACATTAAAACATAATAAAATGACCAATAAAACATCCTAAAAACAAATCAAGATAAAATAAATAATCAGTGTATCAGTGTAACTTCTTGCTCTCCTTGGACATGTGATTGTGTGACATGGGCGTGGTTTAGCTCTGATTTGATACAGTGGTAGTGTCGCTTGTCACCAGCTTGACTGACTGATGATAAAATCGCAATGCTTGCACCAAACTGGTTTCTTTCTTATAGAGAGAGAGACAGTTATGAAAGATCATCAGTATAGGGAGAGAATGGATGAAAAAAAGGGAAGGGAAACTTCAGGGCTGTTCTATATTTTCCTGGGTTTCAGGCCAAAAATAAACTTGAATAATTTCATCTACTCATCTGTTTAAAATCCCCATTACTTACCTGTAATGCAGATCACTGACTGTGTGTGCATGTGTGAGTGTTATATTATCACGGTGAAGCATATCCCTTCCAGGCTAAAATGGACAATTTGCATATGTTGCAGAATCCCCATAGACCAAGGTGGAATACCTAGCTAATCTGTGATACAAAATACCTTTAGAGAAACATTAAGTGACTTTTAACAAATTGGATTTTGGGGGTTTTTTCTTCACATTAAAGAGCGCCTAACAATATTTGTTACTAGCGGGGCTCGGCATAACATGAAAGCTGTTTCTTTGTTGCCCACATAAAATAGCTTTCTTTCTTTTCAGACACTGCTTGACATTCACTTCACTCTGCAGCCTTTGTGGTTCATGCAGGGAATCACAACGCCAAAGAAACCAGACTAATCTGAACACATGCCAAGATCAATTCAAAGATTTTGGGCTACTGAATGTGGAATTTAAATGTAATCACTTTGGCGACACTCTAAAACTACTAGTATTTCAGTAGAAGCTGTCACAAAAGAAGGAGAAAAAAATCTATACATCTTTTATTTTCTTACAGAGGAGATGAAGAATAAATCGTCCCCCACCACATGAAATCATGGACTGACTTAGCATTTCTTTTCACTTACAGGATATCATGGTCACAGAGCTACCATGAGCTGAGATGTCCAAACGTATTAGCACACAATCACGTTCTTTTGTGGTGCAAGTTTTGTTAGACTCAACATTTTAAAGGTTCTTGTCACATCTCTGTCTCCCTCTCTCCAGCCAGTCCTTCTCCCCTTTTACTGCCACTCTCTACCTGTCCACCAGATGCCCTCTGACTTTTTCTTCTGTCCCAATCATCTCACTTCCACATCCAGCCACTCCCTCCTGCTCTTCGGGTAACCCCTTTCCCTCCACACTCACCTATCCTTCTACGCCCACCTGCTCACCTGATCCCACTTCATTCATCAGTCCTGCTGTATATAACTAACCCCTTTTCACTCACTTTTTGTCAGATTGTCAATGATTCACAGTTAGTTTGTTGCTTCATGTCTTGTTTTTCAACCTCTGAACTCTGCGATCTATACCTGCACCTGCACTGGAACGCTTCAATAAACCCCTGAACTGCTCCTGTGCACTCAGTTGTCTGCATTTGGGTTCAAATCCCTAGTCACATCACATCCACCTGAGTGCCAGCTCCACAGCACAAATGCATTAAATATAGAGCATATGATTTGTTGTTGATTATTACTGATGACTAATCCATTGCTGTTACAGGTGCTGTGATTTTTGGCTTTTAAAAACTCACTTTCCACCCCGTACTCTGACGTGGAATGAGGACTCCATATCTATTGACATTTCGGTGAATTCATTGACAATTTAAAAGCAATTCGCTAGGAACAGGTCATGTGAGAGGCATGGCAAAGCTTCCAAGGTGGCTTTTCTACACCTCTTTTATGTGGGGTTAAGTGTAAGGAAACAGTGCTTTTAGTATCATAGATTAGTATTGGAAAAAAACATCCATTTACACATCTGAAGACCCCACAGAGGATCTTAATACTAAGGTTAAAGGAGCAACTGGACACTGACCCATTTTAGCACATTTTCCCTCTCTCCTAGGCTCACAATGTTAGCCAGACATATCATACATTTTTCAGGGCATTCAGGGCACGCTAGGCTTCTCAAGCATGTCATCATTAGTTATTTGGCTGTAGAAGGACCCATATGAGCAAAACAGTTTTATGAAACTTGAAACTCCCAAATCTGACTGTCTGACAAAATGTTAAACCGTGAATGGCCACGGGAGGAAATGATTGTGGTATGAGGGTATGAGAACCTTGGCGAACATTCTGTCTCTTTGTCTCATGAAAAAGTACATTATCATTCTCTGTACGAGAACCTTGCATGTTAATAGCATTATAATCCATATACCTCTGTGAAATGACAGAAAGGTATTAAAGTATATATAAAAAAAAATGTTCTGATATTAACTGTGCTGACACACATCAAACTGAATACTGTGCATTCCTCTCCTTTATTTTGCAGCAAGTCCATGTTTGGCCTGTTTATCTTGGTGTGTGTGTGTGTGCTTATGCATACGTGTGCGAGTGTGTGTGTGTATGTGTCTGTATCTGTGTTACTATATAAACTTAAACCAGGTGCCACTTGTGTGGTTATGTAAATGTTGGCATATTTTAGTAAGTTGGATTTTTTTATGAAATAATTTCACTTTGTTACATCAGCTGAGATTCTGAGTACCATATAACTGCAGTACTAGGTATCATTTATGTTTGCAAATAAACATTGACAGCTCCTGTGGCGTTGCAGGTGGTGTGCCGCTCAAAACTGCATCAAACCTAACAACACAACAAACTAAAATTGCTCACAAAACGATGCTTATACATCTGCCTGTGAAAAACTAACGAAAGATTGTTATAACCCTGCATATTTGCTTTAATATTTTATTGGTCAGATTTCTCTTTCCTTCCCTGTTGTTTAGTGAGACAGTGCGTGTGTGTGTGTGTGTGTAAGGGTGATGAGCAACATGTGGTGCCCCACGACGTCTTTTGACGAGCTATTATTAGCTTGTTTGTAACAATCGGCTATTAGCTGAGTTAGCACGTTGCGCTTGTGTAAAACAAGATGTTAAGATGTAAAGTATATTTGCTTTTTACTCACAGATGTTTTATTGCACTTAGAGTAACGAGCACAGTTGTCGTCAACTCAAGGCATCTTCAAGTTATCTTCACTGTCTCCACCGCAGCCTCTCTGCTCTGCTGTTTGCAGTGTGTGTGTGAGTTTGTGAGTGTGGAGGAGCAGTCCCGACACACATAGAGCAGGGGAGAGGCTGCAGCATAAAAATAATTTACACCAAAACATTAAAAAGTACAGATTAAAAAAACAGAAATGTCGGAGCTTGTCAATACTAAGGTCATAAATAATTTAACCCCCGGGGCCCACTTAATACTGCCGTAATTAACGGGGTTAAAGCTTCATGCATCCGCGGAAAAAAGGCATATGTTAAAGGATGGATCTGGGATTTTACTAATTAATATTGGACCATTCAAATGAAGATCAATTTAAATCGGCCAAATCGATTATTTCAACCCAGACATATTGATTTAGTGTCCTAACACTCCCTCAAAAGAGAATCTTCTTTTCAGTCTAAAACTCTGAACATAACCTCCTCTGGAGCAGGTCAGGTCTGCAGCATAAGTAAGCATGGTGATTTAACCAAGTTTAAAGAAAGCCATCTTTGCAACTTTGAAAACTTTGGCTTTAGGCTCAACATACCTCACTATGCCACAAATATCCCTTTGTAGTACACCCCTCTGCCCACCTCCACCTCCGCTACTTTCAACAACTGAAGCACAAATTTACCTCTGTGTGTACTGCATCAAGAGCTTATGTAAGTGGAGGAGCACCTTTCTGACTTTGAACATGAAAATCTGTATGGACTCGTGTTAGCTATTCTGATACACTTGTGTCCTTGAAAGACTTTTGTAAGATGTACTTCTTCCACTTTGGAAAAAAAGTTTGTTGTAAATATTAGAGGGTAAATGTGGAGCTATAGCAGTAGCAGTCAGTCGTATGTATTTTTCAAATGTATTTTTTGTCAGGAACGTTTAGGGTTTGATATTAGTAAACTCTAGTTTTTTTATTTTGAGCAATGTTCAACTCTGAGGTTTATAAGAATCTGCTACTTTGAACCTCGATTCATACTGTGCAGCTGGTGTGGAGTCACACAGCATGTTATGTTTAGGTTTCCCCCAGACTGGGTACATAACAGGATGAAGAAAGAAATTTGCAAAAACAGTATGGCAAACACTGTGGCTGCAAATGTCAAACAAACAAACAAAATCCCAGTCAGTTCAGAAACACGTTTTTGCCAGTGTTCTGCATCGACAATATTCACTTAATTCCTAGGCACTTAAGGATGTCTATTTATGGGACAGAAACTAAGCTTTCCATTTAGTGAATCAAGGTTATTTTGCCTTGACTAAAGAGGTCAAGGATGGAGGAGGAGGTGAAGGAGGAAGGAGAGGAGATAAAATGAAGAAAATAAAATGACTGAAATATAACGAGAAAAATATCAAGCACTGATGGTGAATATCAGAGGAAGGGCATGCTGAACAAAATAAAAAAAAATACTGACCAACAGTCAGTAGCAGTCACTGCAAACAAAATCAAATGACTGCCATAACTGTCACATATGAGCTGCTTTCACGATCTGTGTTGTGTGCATCTGCCTTACAACTGATGTGCTATTGCAACCTCTCTACTAACACAAAATGTATTTTCACATGAAGTGTTAAAAACAATTATATCCGTTACAAGTTGGTTTCAGCAACATGCAAAAACTTAAAGGCTCACAATGGTGAGGGTTGGGCAAAAGGATGCTGAACAAGGGAACAGTGAGCACCTGGTCGACTGGTGAGAGATGAGGAGCAGAGCTTTCTCTAATAAATTATAGGCCCGTATCAAATCTCTCGTTTTTTAAGTAAAGTCATTGAAAAACTTCATGACTCTAAATGACTGTTTTGATGTCCTCCAATCACACCACAGCACTGACACTACTCTTGTTAAGGTCGTCGATGTCATCCACTTAAAAACAGACAGTGGCAGAATTTCAGTCTTACTATTACCTGATCTCAGTGCTGCGTTTGACACGGTCAACCAGAACATATTACTAGACTGACTAGAAAACAGGTTGGGATTTCTGGCACAGTACTAAAATGGTTCAATTCCTGCTTTACCGATAGGCAGTACTTTGTGTCTATGGGTAATTACACATCTGAGTGGGCAAAAATGATGTGGAGTTCCCCAAGGCTCCATTCTGGGACCTCTTCTGTTTAACAGCTACACGCTGCCATTGGCTAAGATTATGGAAAACAACAAAATAAGTCACCATAGTTATGCAGATGACACTCAAGACATAACCATGTCACCAAGAGACCATGGTGCTGACTGAATGTGCAATTTTCTTCAACTAAACATGTTAAAATTGAGGTAATAGTTTTTGGAGCCAAGGGGGAACGATCAAAAGTCAGTGCGCAGCTTCATTTGGCAATGTCAAACACCACCGACCAAATCTTGGAAATCTTGGTGTAGTCATGGACTCAGACCAGAACTTCAACAGCC
Organism: Epinephelus moara; assembly: GCF_006386435.1. Classification (NCBI taxonomy): domain Eukaryota; kingdom Metazoa; phylum Chordata; class Actinopteri; order Perciformes; family Serranidae; genus Epinephelus; species Epinephelus moara. The sequence goes on along the minus strand of NC_065510.1, from coordinate 12,544,070 downwards.
ACATTAAGACTATTACAAAGTCAGCCTACTATCACCTTAAGAACATAGCAGAGACAAAAGGACTGGATAAACCTGTACATGCATTTATCTTCAGTGGACTTGATTATTATAACAGGGTCTTTACAGGTCTCCCTAAAAAAACAATCAGACAGCTGCAGCTGATTCAGAATGCTGCTGCTCAGTCCTCACTAAGACCAAAGAAGTAGATCCTGTCACTCCAGTTCTGAGTCTTTACACCAGCTTCCTGTCTGTCAAAGAATCACCTTCAAAATACTACAATTAGTTTGCAAGCATTGAATGGTTTAGGGCCGAAAATACATTAACCATCCAGACCTCTCAGGTCTTCTGGGACAGGTCTGATTTGAGTCCCCAGAGTCAAGACTATTTATTTATTTATTTATTAGGATCCCCATTAGCTGATGCAGGACATACTAAACAGACTAAACATGGAGACCAGCGTTTAGCTTTTATGTACCACATATCTGGAACACACAACTGCAGGTCTGCACAAACTCTCACTTCTTTTAAATCAAGGTTGAAGACTTATCTGTTTCCTGCTGCCTTTTATTAAATCAAATATTTATTCATTTCTTACACTGCACTGTAATTTTTATTATTCAGATACTTTTATTGATTTTAACTGCATTGTAACTTTAGTCTTGTATTTTAAGCCTGTCTTAGTATATTTTAACTTTTTATTTTCTCTTCTTTAGTTCTTTAATAATTTGTTTTTAAATGCCCTTTTATAATGCGTTGCTTTTGCGTCTTTTCTCAAGGCTTTTGAAGTTTTATGTGGAGCACTCTGAATTGCTTTATTGCTGAAATGTGCTATATAAATAAACTTGCCTTGCCTTTCCTTGCCTAAAGAAAGGTAGACAGGAGAGGCAGGAGGAGATGGTGCAGTGTACAGTGTATTCAGGAGGTTTTGGGAAGTAAGGCAAACGTGAGTTATGCTTGTGAAACCTCTCATGCTTGCATGTTGTCCCCCAATCATGGCCCTTTTTGTACTGCTTAAAAGCGTCAAACCCTAGAAATTCAAAGATGGTAACGATTACAACATTGCAAGAGAATGAAAGAGAAGTATTATTGAAATGAAAAGAATGCAGTATTTTAAAAATATGATATGGGCCAGCAGAAGCACAGTCCATTGGCTTGGGTACCAATCAGTACACAGTGTGGACTGGAGAGGGTCCAGTTTAACTCCTGGGCACTGCGGAGGTGCCCTTAAGCAAGGCCTGGAGCGGAAGCTCTATTAGTGTAAAGTATCTCCACAACAATGCATAAAAATGACAATGGAGTAAAAATAAATTCATCTCCCCAAGGGGATTAATGAAACTCTTCTTCTTCTAAATGTCATTTGAAAACATACCAGAAATATTTAGCAAAGCAGAATTAAGTGTCAGACACCGATTACTCACCTAACTCCTCAGTGGAGCCCCAGTGAGAAAAAGAAATGCGGGGTAATGGGAGTGAGATGGAGAGAGGTAGCAACTGCAAGTGACAGGTTAAACTGAAAAGCCAAGGGAAAATAAAGGAAGATAAAGTACCGCAATGAAGACAGACGGACTGGGATTCTCGTCTTTTCTCCTCTCAGAAGACATACTGTAGTACTGCAGTTTGCAGCTTGTTTGATTCAGCTTTGTTTTGTTTTAATGAGCTCACAGTCAGAGCGTAAGAACAGCCAAAGAGCCCAGGCTGAATAAAATGACACTTTATGTTATTATTGTCTAAAATGGTTAGAGGCCAGAATGGAAGGTGACTCTTATCCATTTATCCACAAGAGACTCAAAGTCATTTGACGCCCTGGAGGCTGGGAATTTCAGACGTTGCCAAATCCAATCTAATTTAGTCAGTAAAAGTAGAATTGGCAAGTGCCACTGTGACACGTGTACACATGTATAAAAAAATGATTCATGAGACTGGTGCCAAGCCAAACCACTGATATGCACTGTACAATGACAAAAATACATGCTCAAATTTGGAACTGAACTGAAAATATGATTGGTTGAGAATATTTGCACAGACTTTTAACCCTCTTACATAAAATCAGTAAGATACTTGGTAAATGTTTTTTATGTTATCATTAGATTATTCATCTGCAGATAGATTCTTCCGTTGAAAACTGTTCCATAAAAATCTAGAAATTACAAATCACACTATAGGCTATTCAAAGTGAGAGGCCTTGTCACACTTTAACAACTCTCTGCCCCAAGCGAGCACACTAATATTTACTTTTAATAAGCACATTAAGGTAATGGCTTGTCTAAACCATTCCCGTAATTTTCCTCAACCTATCTAGTTTGCAGATTCCCATCTTCCTTATGAGTCATATATACATAATTTGCTGAACAGTCAAGTTATGTTCACTATGTAATAAAAACAACATAAAAATGGAGGATTCCCAAATCTATGTGACTATCCAACAAGCATTTGTTAAGGAGTTTACCGGCCACTTTAGGGTAAGGGTTGGGTCGAAGTTACTGTAAATATTAGGCATTCACAGATTTATCGGCTGCACATCGGTTTCAGCTGATATCCACTTTGTTGACTGCCATCCAAATAAGATGACAGTCAGAGATGGCAGTGGCCAATGTTCTTCTGTTGTGTCACATCATTTTAGTGCAGGCTGAAAAGCAGGGCTCAAAAGTAACGGCGTCCCACTATCCTGAGGACTATAGAAAACATGTTTGGAATGAACAGAACTCTTTGCCAGGACGCCATCTGGATTAAAGGATGCAGTAAACTCACTATTTTTCCCTGATAATGCTACACTGTTGACATTGGCAGGAGGAGAGCTAGCTAACATTAGCTGTTAGCAGATGGTGGCTAGGGATAACCTGTGACAAAAGTTGCAATGAATTACACTGTGATGCGTTCAAGCTCTATTCAATAAAATTGAGAATTGGGTGCAGGTAAATTATAACATTCTCATCATGTATTCAAATGTAATCTTGTAAAATGTAGTTTTTGGTGAGAAACTTAAATAAATACAGTTGATTCAAGGATAAATCTTCACAGTAATGCAAGCCAGATATTAGAGAGGGAACTTTATATTTATTTTATATTTTGTAAAAAGATTTTTTTATGTGAAAGTAGTTTAATTTAAAAGTTTGTTTCATCAATGTGTATGATTGAATTTGTGCTTATTCAAATGTGGTGCAATGAAGGACGGATTGGCTTTTAAACAGTTTACTTATTATTTTTTTTTATAATGAGAATTTGTTTCCCTGGCACAAAAGGGGGAATACAAAACAGCCTGTTGTGGGTGTGATGATTCCTTGGAAGGAACACAGTTCTTGCTAACTCCTCGTCAATCTCAGCTATGCAGACAACTCTTGCAGCTGGTCACCATGTCTTCCTTTCCTACAATGTCTGAACCTGTCAATAACTGTATGAACACTGTTTGTCGGGTCATTTCGTTGTGTTGTTAGAGTCCAGATTTATGCTGCAAATATTAAACAGGTCTGAGAGTATTGCAACAGGCAAAGAAAGGGAGGTTAAGATTTAATCTGTAAAACACTCACATGATTAGATATTAAGTGCTTAATATTGGACCCGACCAAGATCCTATACCGGAGTTCTCCACCATTTGGTGCGGAAACTGGAGATAAACTGAACCAAAATGTCTGTTATGTATTCACCCCTAAAGAAGTATCCAACTGGCCCAGCTGGTCCAGAATAATTCTGCCATGGGCTTCTTCAGCAATGATGGACCCAGTGGGTCTCCTTCCTCCTGTCAGTGGCCTTTCCAAGATGTCACGTGGTTATTGCCTAGCTGTCGGGTCACATCAGTCACTACCCAGGGCTTACACGGTTATGTAACCAAGATCTACTGAAGTTCCATAAATTACTGAAGTTCAGGGTAGAAAGCAGAGGTAGTCCTCTGTCAAAGATGGTGCAGGTTGAGAACTTTAGGAGCAAAAATAGTACATTCTCAGGAAAGAAACAAGATGAAGGGTATGTTTCAAGGTATGTTTTAAATACATTACATTCTTTTGGCAGATGCTTTGATCCAAAGCAATTTCCTTTTCTGCTCACATTAGAAACAACTTGAGTATCCTTGTCTTGCTCAATGCAGTTGAGGACAGGAAGACCCAGGAATCAAACCAACCGTACTATTAATGGTCTATCTACTGTATCAATAATGTATATTACTACAGCCCCCAGAAAAGGCTGTGTACATTCACAAGTGAAGGCAGATTTGGGGTACTTATATGGTAAATACAAAATAGCTTTTTAATTTGCAGCGATGATTATTCTGATACATTTTCCCCCTGCTTCAATGAGCAGAACATTTACTCAAAGCAAATACAGAACTACCATAAAGTGACCAATTACAGTAATTGCTAGCTCATATGAAAGAGATAATTCACAGCCTTTAAATGCATCAGCATATGCACTTTTATGTATTTCTGTATGCATGGGGGATACATGTTGCTGTATGTAAACACCATTATTTCCCTTTGTAATTAATGATGTATGGTGTTACAGTGAGAGAGGTCACAGCTTAATGAGCTAGACTGATTCAAACCAAAGTAAGTCAATTATATGCTATATAGTGCTGCGTTGCTTTGAATTTTGTCCTTTTTGTAACTGTCAAGAGAGACTGTCGGCTATAAATTGTGAGATTACATATTGAGATATTATATTCATGAAAGAAAATAACGCCATCTAAATTATGAGGCTTCTTTCTCAGTCTGTTAAAACATTTTTTTTGGGCATTTTTGCCTTTAATGCACAGGACAGCAAGTATGAAAGGGGAGAGAGAGAGAGGGGACGACACGCAGCAAAGGGCCACGAGCTGGATCGAACCCGGGCCGCCGCGGCAACAGCCCTACACATGGGGCGCCCGCTCCACCACCAAGCCACCGACGCCCCCTGTTAAAACATTTTTATTACTACTCGTACATTTAAATGATTTCATTGCAGGGTTTACTTGGGTGCAAATGGATCAGTGACTTCTACATATACTCCCTTAGCATCTACTTTCTAGATGTTTTTATTCTTTAGTGAGAGCTGATTGGACTTTAATTACGGTAAACAAATTAAAGGCACTGCTTCTCTGCATCTCTTTCCCCCTTGCTTTTTGACTCTCTCTTTCAGTGCCTATGCTTTCTAAGCTTTTACATGACCCTTACCAGCCCCTTTCTGCCAATAGTGCAAGGATATATGTCTCTGTGCCTGTGTATTCCTGCTCTTAGAGAAAATATATTTGACTTTTGGCCTACAGACATCTCTGTAAAGGAAGGTCATTCTGGCCCTGTCTTCACATGTTGTATATTTTAAGCCAGCTGCACGCTTCTAGTAGTGGGCTCTGCATACGCGCACATGCATCCAACACTAACTGCAGCCAGCAAGAGGGCCATGTGTGTGTCTCTCAGAACTGAAACATCAAGGTCTGTGGCCATGCTACTCGTTGATGATTGGCTAACTGGTCTGTGGGAACCCTGACCCCTAGTTACCATTAGGAATAAAGTTGGGGTAAGGGTGAGGCTTGTAGTTTCAACTTGGACACTACTGTAGAGATAAATGTAGAGAGACCTAGTTTACAATCTTAGTACTGCATGTTTTCTCCACATAAAGCGATATTTTGCCATTTCGTAGGTAGTATGTATAAATGAACTGTGATAGACTTCCCTCCATCTTACCAGCGCTGAGATCTCCCTGCTCATTCCTCAGCTCAAATTCACCGCATGCCATCCAGCAGATTTTCACTAGCTCTAGGGCTCAACTACAGATTGCATTTCCATATTTCCGTGTGCCTGCCACTGAAGACACAAAGAGCATGGAAGCAGATTGAGAGAGAAACCCGTCCCTTCTCTAAAACTTTGAGCAAACACAGATCAAACTGTAAAATAAGGCTGAGCTGATCAAATTATAACCGAAGGTTCTGTTACTGTATTGCATATTTGTCATCTAAAATGTCCTCTGACACATATTTTAGTGCACTGTTTGGCTGTAATACAAGACTTTGCAGAAAAAGAAGCAGGCCCACTCTCTTCTTGTGTTGTAAAAACTGAGAAAATACTAAGATCAAATGATAAAACTAAGTAGTGCTGATCAAATATAAACCAAGACTCTGTTAGTGTGTTGCCTATTTCTCACCTAAAATGTTTTCCAACACACATTTTAGCTCACTGTTTAACTGTAACACAAGATTGTTTTTGACCAGACAGTGGCCATATTGTTTTCTGTGTCAAAATGACCAAACTCGCATTTCGTCACCCACCAGTGGGAGTCTTTATTGGTCTGATGTGCCACAGTCCATTCTGTAATTTGTAGGTTTTCTACCTCTTGAGCAAAATTAAATGTCACAGCCCTTCCTCTGTTTTGTCCCGTCACGTAGCACCCATTTCAAAACTAACTGCAAGTTTCTACTGCATAGACAGCCCAGTTTAATGAAAAGACCATCTTTCCAGCAGTGAAACACTTCTTTAACAAAGATTCCATATATTTCCACTGTCACTTTTGGCCACACCAAGTCAAGCCATGCCACGCCGATTTGCGTTTCCATGATCAGTTAAGAGGCGCCGTGCCATGCCAAGCTTTGGCAGAGATGGACTCTCCAAAGTATGCCCATAAGCTGGGCCGCCCACCCTCAAGTGAGTAGCAGTAACTGCAGCCAACCCCCAACGATACCGCTTTTTCCTGTCAGACAAGCTGTGTGTGCTGCAAGACTCTACGCATTTCTGTCTGCGGGAGACCAGAGAGAAAGGTGTTTTTGAGAGTCTCTTTGTGTTCAGCTCTCAGAACTTTTGTAGCTTCAAACTGAATCTGTCTGTCTCTATTTCAGATATCTACTTTATTTTACCGTTTCATGTTCGCTATCAGCTGGAGTTGTGCGAAGCTGCTGCTCGAAAACTCAACATTTCCTTATTTTGCTGCTTCACAATACAACATATACTACAACACATAAAATGTCAGGGGACTATTATTGTGACAAATCAATAGGAAATGTGATAATCACTGAATTAGCAGAACAAGTCTGAAGAAGTAAAGTGAAAGCAGAAACAGCCACAGTGAGATGTTGATAAAGAGCTGCAGAAAACAGGCTCTTACTGCATCTCTGCAAACAGCTCACCTACAGCAGGTAAACTTTTTTTTACCTGCCCTGTTGTGTGATGGAAAAAAACATGCAGCAAAAATAGCAAAAGACAACCAGGGATCAGCCTGCTGCTTTTAAACGCCACCATTTAAGACAAGCCATCATCAGTTAAAGACACACCTTCAAGTGGGTGGCCCTGATGTAATAGAAATGCAAATCCCTGCCGCAATGGGCTGATGGCTCAAACTGAACCAAGCCCCTCCAAGCCAGCCCTTGACTGTCGAAAAGGGTTAATACTCCAAACTACTGCTGCCTGTGTAGGTGAATGGCCTGCATCTTGATATGAAAACTACACTTGTACTGGAATACATTGGCTATGATTAGGATAAAAACGGTGCAATACATTAAAGCCACAATAAATGTGCTTCTCCTGAGTTGAACCACATAAAATACTGATGTACATATACCTAGGATACAAAATGGATGTCAGTCTGATCATTCAAACTATTCCTGGAGATGGTGAGAAACACACTGTCATGGACAAGTGTAAATATTTGCTATACAGAAGTTGGAAGTTGGACTAGTAAACAGCTGTCAGTGCTGCCACTGTTTAGTCTCCTATCTAAAGTATATCAATTATCTAAGATAGATTATTCTTTCCTTTCAAATATTATGCTTTTATATGATGTAACCACCATTTTGCCAAAGAACCTCACTTCCAGTTTGCTCAAGATGTAAATAGCTAAGGAGTTGGTGTGGCTAACAGTGACTTGATGTGGTCCAATCGCTCCACGTGAACAAAAGGTGTATGTATCTTAACTTAACCTTATTCAAATACAGTCTGGATATGCAAGTTAAAGCTGGGTTTGGGGGAAGGGAAAGCCACTTAAATGGCTGCCAAAATGTAACAAGAAAATCTCAAGTAAGAAACTAGATGTACTGGTAGACAAAAAAACATTTTCCCTTTTCAACTTGAGTGATTCCTTTTTCCCAGAGACTTGTTTAATTGTTGCTGTCTGCTTGATGCGCACACTCAAGTGGGACATACTGTAGCTGGGTAGTGCAAAGTCTTTCACCACAGCTGTAAAACAAGTTCAAAATGCTCCAAAGGAAGTAAAATATATATGAAGCATTAATATAGCTTGCCGTTTTACATGCACGGAGTAACCGTGTCACTCTGACTGGCTGAGTTTGCCTTCTGAACACCATGATGTTTGTAATAGATCAGTTTGTTTCCCTGCAGCCCCACAGCAATGAAATAATACGCTGTTGAGTTTAGTCACAAAAATATGACAGCATTATCCTCCAAAGCAGAGGTACTGTAACAGTCATTGATGCCCACAATTTTAACAGTTTATTTTAGCTGTCGCAGGTAGAGCATTTGGCGACAAGATTTCTGTTAGAAATGTAGGTAAATAACACCTGGTGACCTTCATACATTATTATAAAAAAAACCCCACTATTTGTAATCCCACATATACTATTGTGAAAGAAAGAGAGAGAAAAAAAAAGGCTGATAATCAGGCTCTGTTGAATGCTCAGCGCCGCCCCCCCCACCCTGCCTCCCTCCATCCCCTCTGACACATAAACTGCTGTCAGAGTCCTTCAGCGGAAACAGCTTTTCCTCAAGAGCTGCCTTCCAAAAACACTTGACAAGAACAGAAATTGGCAATTCATTCCTTTACTTGTCCATTTTTCCCCCCTTTTTTTCCCTGCTCGTTTTTTATTGATCGCAATCACTTGTTCCCTGCACGTGTTCAAATTGCAGAGCGGGTTTTTGTCTTTTTTTTTTTTTTCCTCCAACTGCGAGAAGAATAGCCTAATCAAGGCAAATTGGTGCTAATCTTCTCACTCTTTAACGGGAGATTTAGAGAGAGAAGCAGAAAGAACAATTTCGACAAAAATGAACAGGATAGGCAGCGGAATATGTTGAAGAGGGAATAACTGAGAGGCAGATAGACAATGCCAAGCCGTGATTCAGCGAGAAACACAGAGATACAGATGGAGAGACAGTGAGAGGGTTCGAGTGTAACCTACCAACTTGTTGAGTGGTCTAGCAGTTGAATGGCACTGGTCTGCCGCCAAGTCGCGTCATTCCCTTCTGTGCTTCCAAAACTGAGGACACAAAGACAAGAAAATGCATAATGTCAGAAACAATAACACACAGCAACATTTCATTTTAACCAAATCTTATTCCAAAAAGCTAAGTGGGAGCAGACACCAGTGGAAAACACACTGCATGGTGTCGACAATGAAAATCAGATCTGGTCGAGTCAGAGTTGAACACCTCTGACACATGACAGGGCTTCAACAGCAACTGATCATAGATTCTTAGTATATTTATCAGGGTTTGTTATTAGCAAAGGTGTGCTACAATTACCATGGCAAGATTTAAAAAAAAAAACAAAGACAATGCTAAGCATTTATCACTAGTGTTTATACCTACCTAATAAATAAATGGTGACACTGGCCTCTGAAGGCAACGACCAATATTTCAGGAGTTAGCCAGCAGATATCTAGGCCAAGACTTTCTCTTCTGTGCACCAGTCATTGTTTACAGTTCAATGACTTCAGATAACATCATTTAATCTCTATAAACAAGATGGCTGCATAAGAATGCAAATCAATTAGAAAAAAGCTAACGAAAAGCTAAGGGCCAATTGGATCTAAGAATACATTTCAACCAATGCCTGCCACTTTTTCTTGCTCTCCATACAAACAGTTTACCTGCAAGTCTGCTTAAACATGACAGATCAATGCTATTTGGACTACTAACAGATACCAGAATGCTTCCAATACCCAAATCATGTCCTGTTGCCTTCAGATTCTGCATTGGTATCTGTTCATGGAGATAATGACCAATTAAACATCGCTGTTATGGATAAATGAAGCACCGCTGACTTTTGCGAGATGTGATGGGAACTGTTTTGTTTACATGTTGGTATGGCCAACCATCCACTCCACACATATCAATGAGATATACCAAAGAGAACTACGTCTGCCTTAGCTGCATAGTTGTGTCCATAAACAATGTAGCGCAACGAGGGGATCGTCTCTTGTCAGGAAATTTTCAACTTAGCTACTAATAAGCATTTCAGAGGACTGCATTTTTTCTCCACTGTAAAACTGGGTAATTGTTAGAATAATGGATCCAGGCTGCTAACCTTTAACATTCCACCTTTCAAGCCTGCAAGGGTTGAGTATTTGATTCAAAGATGCACTGTATGAGAGGGGTGGTATTTCAGAATTGCCACAGGGGAAGACATATCACTGTGATGAACAGAAAGATGTACTGGAGCAGGATAATGGATGCACAGGTTTTAGTGAAGTTTGGAAATAATTGGACAGAAAAAAAAATCAATTCTCTATTGATACTCAATGTTAACAGTAACAGTTGGTCATCCAGACAGGATGATTGAGGAAATTTGTGGGTCTATTTAACAGTGCAAATTTCAGGTGCAGCATTGTATCACTGGATCACATTCTATCATTTGGAACAATAATATAGCTCACAAGGAAAATAAATAATACTAAATAAAACACATGACCCGCCTTAAGGCAAACTCAATAAAACATGTTCTGTGTGTTTTGAAAAATATTTGAACCAATTTTCTTTGTCCCACTTCCTATTAAAAATGGATCAAAGAATTATTTTTACATAGTTATCTTATTTGTCTCGACCCTTAAATAATCACTTCTGATTAAAAAAAAAACTAAATAAAAAAAAATAAAAAATTAAGAAGAAAAATTGTGGAGGACAAGGAAAAAGTGAATACCAAAAAAGGAGGAAAGACACCTCAAATGTGTCCTGAGGGAAAAAAAAACTATTCCTGCATTAAGAAGTGGTCTGTGTCCAGTTTCCTCTTTTGTAAGTTCACTAATAAATGTGTATGAATATTTAATGTTTTCATGAATTTCTATGGTGTTTGAGTCTGAGAGCACTTGACCATGCCAAGGTTAAATACATATGAGTGGATGGTGATCGTGTCCACCTCTAAACTTTGTCGGCCTAAGACAACTTTCCCTAGGACAAACCCTGTTCCTCCATGGCAGGGTGAAGCAACCATTTGGACAAGGATCAGTGTAATGCTGTATAGACAAATAAGAGTAACAAGACGTGGTTGACAGAAAGAGAAAAATATAGAAGACAAAGACAGGAAATTGGAGTGAAAGAGATAAAGTAAGTCATGTTTTTACAGTAATCAAATTTTGACTCACAGGCACAACATGCTTGCATGTAGGAAAACACACACATACACACACCAGAGACTAGAGAGGTCCAACTCTTCAATGTGACATTGAGCTAATCAGATTTGAGGGAGAGAAGTGTTGGATAAACAAATCTCTCTCTCTCTCTCTCTCTCTCTCTCTCTCTCTCTCTCTCTCCATCCCGAGCCCCCCTTTCCTCTATATCTCTCCCCCACTCTCTCACTAATCAGTAGAAGAGCTTTTAGAGTGCAGAGAGGGATTCGTATTTACTCACTAATTCATGTCAACAGCCAAATCTACTCCATGGCGATGAATAAACAACTATTTACCCCATAACCACTTTTCACATGGAAAAGCCAACTCCTTCACAAAAGCCACAAAGCGTATTACCAGCAGGGCACCACCAATCGAATGAAAGCGATTGTGAATCCAATTCCGAATACTGTTATTATGTGTACAACATGTGCGTGGGGTTTGAACCTGAGCCCTCTGATATGAAACTGACTCTTTCTGTATTAAAGATAATAGAAAAGACGTTTGTGTCAAGCAGGGATCTGAGACTGAAACCAGCAGTGAGACTGCGACCGATAAAAATACCAAAAGATCAGTGAGTTAAGTTACCTGTAGACATTTTGCTATACTGGTTATTTTATGGTTGAGAAAGACCCCAAATTGTTGTTACACCTGTCATCAGCGTAGACCTTGTCTATGTTAACATGCACACTAAGTCTGTACTTTTAATCCAAAATTGTCACATGTTAAAAATAAATACAACCTCATGTTGTGTCTGTCACGTTTACACACTGACTCTGAAATTTTGTCCATCATTAAAGTTTTCAGAACACGTTAAAATTTCTGCGTTTTTTTTTTTCCAACCTGGTCTCACTCCAAAGTCATCGAAATCAGGCACTTGGGCAAAATCTTCCTGCGTCAGACAGCGACGAAAAAGTCGTCCTTTAACGCCAGCATGATGTGCGGCCAGTTGCCATTCTAGTTTAATGGTGGCAAGTGGTGTCAGGGGGAAAAGTGGCGGGACAAGAATGAAAGTGCGAGTAGGGTGGATGGAAGAGGTGGTGAATGAGTCCAACAAACACAGACTTTCACCTGGGAGAGCAGTGTTCATGTTCAGTAAGATTATAAAGCCAAACCCTGTTCTTTTTTCCTGAACTTAACCATGTGCATTTGTTGTTGAAGGAAAAAAAAAAAGCCAATTCACAGCTCTGCACTGAGTTAGTGCGTTTATTTTGGTAAACTATAAATTACCTGGATAAGGGAAGTGTATTTTTGAAAGAAGACAATGCATGTCCTAGAACCTCAATAACCAATGCACCAGGGTACATTGCACATCGTATCTGGACGTGGAAAGTCCATGACCAAACATCAACATGTAATGAGGTCGGAGTAAGAATGTGTTGTTTTTTCACATCTGTGAAAAGCCTTTGGAGAGTTGAAAATGTGGCATAAACTGCTGGACACATATATGTGCAACAAGACAGAGGAACGTAACGCACAGTGTCATTTCATAACTCAGATAGCCTACTTTTAACAGGTCAGATCGTGATATTCAGGCGGATGATGATGACAAGGACGAGGATGTGGATCACACAAAGACAGAGAGAGTGACAGTGTGGAGACAGAGAGGGAGGACAGCTCAGCCCCTTCAGCTGTTGTGCCAAGTGCAAGACACGGGGGAGAGAGCAGCGACAGCCTGCGAGGTACCTCCAGAGGAGAGATGTAAGTGTAAGGGAGCAAAAATGTCTTTCCACCTTGTCTTGTAATGCGAAATTTCACAACAAGTAGAACAATAAAACACATCAGAGTCAGTGTGCAAGGTTTATGAGCGTACCATTGTTTTTCAGATGACAGATAAAAGACAGACTTGGTGTGCGAAGGCCTGAATATTCCAATATTGTTACAAACATGACGTTATTCTGAATTTGATGTGGGTCATGTAAGCAGCATTTTTTGCTTTGATGTTCCACATTAGGCCTGATTCCAAATGTAGCATTTAACGATTAAGACATGGTATGTGCCTATCTTTGGACATGTATACAGTAATTGGGGTTTTTACTGCGGCTTGCAACACACGGCCTCTTGCCTGTTTACTGTCAGCGCTGTGAGCTGTCATAGATATGTTGTACAAAAACCAACGCCAACAGTTGGGAGCTGGGGTAGAGATGCATGCCCAAAAGAAAAGCCCACATTTCTGGTCAGATGGAGAAACATGCCTACTTTTAATCATTATGAAAGATTTGGAGATTACAGATCTTTGGATATGCCCAGATATCACAACGCCAACCTTTTCTAGAAGGTGGTTGAAAAAAAACAAGGGAACGCTGTGCTCACACGGTCGAAGAAGTCCGCAACTGGTGGAAAAGTCTGAAGTCTGTTTTGAGACATAAAGATTTCATAAGCAACTCCAGTTGTTCCACTTCTCCATGTTTTGACATGATAAATGACATGTTAAGGTACTTTAAACTGAGTTTGCATAAAAACAGGAATATTAGTGGAATATTCATTTTTATTAGCCATGAAAACAACTTAGTCGGGATGTTGTTTTTTCGTATTAAGGGCATAGACTGGAATATTTTGTGCACGCGAACACAGCCTCTTCCAACACGGCTCAGGCTGAATGCAGTTACCTTGTCAGAAAGCCACAAATATTATATAGTGAGACAGGGCCTTGTTGTGTCCTGTCATAAATATTATAATATATAAGGAAATACGATCAGTGTAATAAATGATGAAATCTTGTATACTAAAGCATTTTAACTCTGAGAGGAGAGCCTCACTTTGGGTGGGCCTGTTTTTAAAATCATATTTACACTGCATGTTTTGTTCCCCTGGCAGTGTGGGGGAAAAAGACAAAAAGCCTACAGAAAATCACATCCATCATCAGAGTGTTAAACTTTGATTCATGCCACCTGCTCGCAAGATGGAAACCCAGCAAAATCTTAGATACAGCCTGTGAGCAAATCAGGATAGGAGGATAAACAGTCATTCATCTGCAAAATAAGTTGATGCATATGGTGATGCAGCTTGTGAGAAAACTAAGAACACTCTTCTTTTTTGGTGTCATTATTTTGCAACTCACTGCTTTTCTCCTGCGGTGCTGCTACCGCGGCGAGGAGACAAAGGGGCTTTAGAGCTCCCTCTTTTGTAAATATCATGCAAATATCGCAGCTCTATCCTTAAAATACCTTTCATGATTGGACAGACTCATTTGGAATGTTACTGGAATGTACAGCGACAGATCGATGAAGACAGCAGTGTTACAGATTCCGCGTCTGAAGGGGGCTTCGGAGACTGTGCCAACATCCACTGTGGCAAAAGGCAGAGAAACACAGACAGATTTCAGTCTGTCTCAGGACTCACACATGCACAAGCTCACACATTCACGTTCACACCTACAGAGTTTCGAGTTCACCACGATGAGCTGACTGTCTTTGGTCTGTTATACATCTTATGTTCGATCTAATCACAGTACCTCACAGAAACACGCAAACATACTGCACAGTGCAAAAACAACCAGCTGATTCAAGATCAAGATACAGATATATACTTTGATTTTTCCAACGGATGAATGTGTTTGGATTCTGCACTAAATCCAAACACATTGGTTTGAACTGTTGGTCAGACATAACTGGGACTCCAGAAAATTATCTTTGTCATGCTTCACTAATTTGTGAATCTTAATTGTTAATCAAGATAATCGTTATCATAAAAAATAATAGAGAATCACCGATAATCAAAATGACAGTGGAGAGTGAACGAGGTCCAAAGAGCATTTGGTTGGCACCATTGCAGTGATAATGAGACACATGTCACCCTGTCACCTCTCCACCTCTCTAACATATGACACCAGCATCACCTTACAGCTCGCCTACACTGCAGCCAAAATAAAAGTCCATCTGTCTATTACAGTTTTTTTTTTTCTGGTTGCGTTGATACATCTCTCAGATCAGTATTGAAACTCTCAAAACTAGTTGTTCAACCACATCATCTACTCACTTGGGTTTACCTTACAAGCAATTTCTAATTATTTTGAACAAATTGCGAATGCTTTGACACATTAATGCAAATGATTATGTACACTTGTTTGCTGTTTCCTACATTAACACATTCTCATTTTCGTTTTTTTAGCCCCCAAAACATCTAGGCATTAGCTCATTGCATAATTCATTACATGCAAAATGGTTCAACCAGTTGTCATAATCTGTCAAGCACATTTCTATTGGACTTATTTTGTGTCAGTGTGTCCGGTATTGATGAGTTTTTCTAAGGTGTATCTTGCTTTTCACTAGTAAAGGGGAATGTGTGAACTCTTAGATCAACCAATGATCAAACAGTTCTCTGAAATAGCTCACGGGTTTAGCGCCGCCTCAAGGGTATTTCCTGTTTACATTTCTAATTTTGCATTTTTTTTTCCTTTGTGCCGTGCAAGGCTGTTAAGTAGTCTTGCCTTTTTTCGTTTCTGTATCACAATCACATGGTCTGTCAATAAATTATAGTACAAACAGTAAAGGCGTAAATGTGAATCCCCTCCAATGTCTTGCATTCAATCTCCCACATACAGTGATGTGTAGCTTCATACTGTTGAAACTGATACATGCTATACAGAAGCTTTGTGCATTCATCAAAACCTTAGCCATAACACACACACACACACACACACACACACACACACACACACACAACATATTTACAGAGTACACTGTTATATTGTTTGTATTGTTATATATTGACAACAAGGATCAAACAATGACACGAGGACTTGTCAATCTGTCAGCACAGACATGGTCTTTGACATAATAATATATTTTTGAGAGATAAATAATTATACACAGGCTTTTACGCGTGATCTATTGTGGGGTGCTGTTACATACTGGTTTGCAAATGTTAAGGATGATTTGAGAAGTGCACCAAAGCGACTGAAAAAAGAAACACAACTAACAGCATTTCAGTGCCCCATGTCAAGCACGTGAAGATTATCATTTTATATACATTATATTGTTCCAATATCATTCAAATTGAAGAAAATATTAATGTAACCACAGACACACAGATTAAAATGTGTTTCCAAATTTCTAAAGACAGTTTGATGCAACATGATAATGCTCCCATGCACAAAGCCAGGTCCATGAAAAAGTAGGTTTTACAAGGTGGTGTGGAAGAGCTACTTATAGTACTTTACAGCTACAGAGTAGAACAGACATTCCCATTCAAATCAGCATAGCAGGATGATCTGAGCAGCGGCCATTTTTGCAAGTGTTGCTAATGCAACTGTTGTCACGGGCTAACTTCTGTATAAACTTCTGCATAAACAAACCAACTTGCAGCAAGACGCAAAATCACTGAGGTGAGGCTTTGCATTAATGATGTACTATAGCTGCCTCCAAAGAATGAGTCAGGGCCGCTGCATGGTGGGTAGCTGCTCAGCCAGCAGCTGCGGCATAGAGAGACAGCTGGGATAAACAGCATGTAGAGACAGCCTATTTTTTATGTTTTTTTACATTCAACTCGGCCAATTAAGGCTATGTTTCGACCAAACGACAGATGGTGATTGCTGGAGCAGTGGACTAACTAACCAGATGACTAGCTAACTAAGATGGTTTTGGTGAGGTATATTATGTTATATGATAACAAGTCAACTAAGCCAACATTAGTCTTAGCTCAATGAAAGAGAGAAACTTTGATGGATGTACGGTTGTATATCTCTGTTAAAAAAAAAAAAAAAATACAATTAAGAATAGGCCAAAACGATGTTATCAAACTAGTGAGTGTGTCACACTTTATGGCCGCACTGACATATTTTGTCACCATGAAAACTGACAGCAATCGCCATTTTCTTTTGTACTAGTCAAATGACCACAGCAAACAGTTCAATGTCTTTTCTACTTAATTTGTTTCTATGGGAGGGTGTAAGCATAAGAAAAAAAGAAAAAAAAAACTAACACCACACCACCGCATATGACATTTGTTGATTTAGTTTGATTTATGATAATGAAAAGTTCTCGTGCATTTGCAGGTTACTTAGATCAGATCTAGCCTATTACTTATTTGTTTAACAACTACTTAACTTTGAAAAAATCAAGACACAACTTACCCAAATTCAAAAGTCAACACATACAACCAGAACTTAACAACCAAGAAAATGTAATTTTTTTCCAATCAGTGATTTCTACGTTGCTTTGCCTATACATCTCTCTGTCCGTAAAGCCATTCATCTGTTTATCTGGGTTCTGTATCTCTCTTAGCTCAAGGCTTTTTTACTCTGCCAAGGAAGCAGGATAACATTCTGCTCGTAGGAGGGCTGGCTGAGCCGCGCTGTTCCTTTTCCATATTTATGACTGAGAGGTGTGCAAGGAATTGCTTCCACACCCCCTCCCACTTCATGTCTTCTTCTTCGTCTTCCAACTATCTATCTATCCATCTGTCCTTCCTTCCATGGTACCTGCTGATCTGTGGGTTTTCCTCTATGCTGAAAGTACATTTATGACAGCGAGTTGTTTCAGTTTCAGACAACATCCCACTTTGTTCTTCCGCATCTTTCATAATCTGACAGTTCAGTTTTTATGTTTGATTTGATTTAAGATGTGTGACACATTTAAAAAGCAGCTCACCCATTGTTTAGACCTGCTTTTGTGTGGTTTTATTGTCTTATGTTTTTGTCTTGATGTCTGCATTTTATGTCTGTTGCTTTGTCTTTCACCTGCTACTTTGTCTTTTATTGTGAGGCACTTCATGAGGCATGCTCATGAAAGGTGCTATATAAAGATATATATATATTTATTATTAAAAATATTTTATCTACAATCTAGCATCTACAGCCCTCCATCCAAGTGAAGTTTTCCTCTCTGTGTGCATTACATTATTTTGTCTTTCATCTCTGGCTGACACGTAGGTGATAACTTCTGACACTTTTGCAGGCGCCTGTTGTTTATGGCTTATTCTCTTTTTTTGGCTGGCTCGCAGCAAAGCTGGACCAACCCTATGAATGTGAAACTCTGGCCCTGACTGCCAGAGCAAGTGGTGATGTTACAGCATTGGTCAGAGCAAGTAATTAAGTCACACCATTGGTTAGAGCAAGTGATGAAGTTACACCATTGGTTGGAGAATTACTGGTTTAATCAAGTTATAAAATCAAACCGTTGGTCTGAGAGAGTGATGATGTTACACCATTGGTCAAAGCGAGTGATGAAGTTACGCCATTGGTTAGAGCGAGTGATGAAGTTACATCATTGGTCAGAGCGAGTGATGCAGTTTCACCATTGGCCAGAGCAAGTGATAAAGTTACACCATTGGTCAGAGCGAGTGATGAAGTAACGCCATTGGTTAGAGCGAGTGATGAAGTTACATCATTGGTCAGAGCAAGTGATGAAGTTTCATCATTGGTCACAGCACCACTGGTTAGAGCGAGTGATGAAGTTACTCAATACGTCAGAGCGAGTGATGAAGTTAAACCATTGGTTGGAGCGAGTGATGAAGTTACATCATTGGTCAGAGCAAGTGATGAAGTTTCACCATTGGTCAGAGCGAGTGATGAAGTAACGGCATTGGTTAGAGCGAGTGATGAAGTTACACCATTGGTCAGAGTGAGTGCTGAAGTAACGCCATTGGTTAGAGCGAGTGATAAAGTTTCATCATTGGTCAGAGCGAGTGATGAAGTAATGCCATTGGTTAGAGCGAGTGATGAAGTTACACCATTGGTCAGAGCGAGTGATGAAGTAACGCCATTGGTTAGAGCGAGTGATGAAGTTACTCAATACGTCAGAGCAAGTGATGAAGTTAAACCATTGGTTGGAGCGAGTGTCGAAGTTACACCATTGGTCAGAGCACCATTGGTTGGAGCAAGTAATGACATTACACCATTGGTCAGAGCAAGTGATGATGTCACATCATTAGTTGAAGCCATGATGAAGTTAAACCATTGGTCAGAGCAAGTGGTGATGTCACATGTCAATGTCAATGTCAGCTTTATTTATATAGCACCTTTAAAACAGCCAACGGCCAACCAAAGTGCTTTACAGTTAAATAAGCAAGAACAACAACAACACACAAAAAAACATTTATACAGTGAAATATAACAAAGGTAAAAGACCAAATAGAGGTGACTGTACTCAACCAAAGGCCGAGGTGAACAAGTGAGTCTTGAGCAGTGATTTAAAAGTGGAGAGGCTATTCGCAGTCCGCACAGCCAATGGTAATGCGTTCCACAAAGTGGGAGCCGCGACTGCAAAGGCTCGATCTCCTCTAGTTTTTAATAGTGATCGAGGAACATCCAAGGCCATCTGATTCGCTGACCTGAGGGCTCTGGAGGGCCGATGCAACACAACAAGGTCAGAAAGGTATTCCGGAGCCAGCCCATTCAGAGACTTAAAAACAAATAAAAGAATCTTAAAATCAATCCTGTACCTAACCGGAAGCCAGTGAAGTGAAGACAGCACCGGAGTTATGTGCTCGCGTTTCTTTGTCCCAGTTAGGAGACGGGCTGCTGCATTCTGAACAAGCTGCAGGCGGTTAAGCTCTGATTGCTCAATGCCGACGTACAGGGAGTTGCAGTAATCTAAACGAGAGGTAATAAAAGCATGGATAACTTTTTCGAGGTCTTTCTGGCTTAGACAGGGTTTAACTTTGGCGAAAAGCCTCAGCTGAAAAAAGCTAGACTTGACTACTGAGCTGACCTGTTTGTCTAGCTTAAAAACACCATCAATAATCACACCAAGATTCCTAGCATGGGATCTCATGTAAGGTGCTAGTGGGCCCAGGGAGCTGGCAAGGACCTGAACCAAATCAGGGCGACCGAACAGGACAACCTGTGTTTTGTTTTCATTTAATTTTAAGAAGTTTAAGTCCATCCATGTTTTAATGTCACTTATGCAGTTTAGCACAGCCTGAAGGGAATCTTTGGAGGGAACTTTTAATGGCAAAAACACCTGCACGTCATCAGCAAAGCAGTGAAAGGGAATACCATGCTTCCTAAATATCGACCCCAGGTGTAGCATATAAAGGGAGAACAATAGGGGGCCCAGAACTGACCCCTGGGGGACCCCGCAGGTCAGAGGGGCCACTGAGGACGAAAACTGCCCCATATGAACAGAAAAGGATCTGTCCGAGAGGTACGATTTAAACCAACTTAAAACAGGGCCTTTTATACCTACACAATGCTCTAGGCGTGACAGGAGAATTGTGTGATCCACTGTGTCAAACGCCGCTGTTAGGTCAAGAAGAATTAAAATGGCACAGTTACCAGAATCAAGCTTTAACAAAAGATCATTAAAAACTTTTAAAAGAGCAGTTTCAGTGCTGTGAAGAGGCTTAAAACCAGACTGAAACCGTTCACAAATGTTGGCCTTGGCCATTCTTGGAACTGGTTAAATACGACTTTCTCTAAAACCTTTTGGAAATTTGGAAATTGGCCTGAAATTAGCCAATACCGTGGGATCCAAATTTTTCTTTTTCAAAAGAGGTTGCACCGTGGCATGTTTAAAGGAGGATGGAACACATCCAGAGCTGAGACACATATTTATAAGTTTTAAAATAAAAGACTCAACTGAACTGAAAACCTCCTTAAACAAACGGGATGGAATGCTGTCAGTTGGGCAGTTAGCAGGGCGCAAGTGTTCAACTACTTCAGTGAGCTGAGAGAGTGAAACAGGCTCAAACTGGTGAAAAACAGCTGAGCTTGCTGTGGGAAATGAGGGGTCCTGAGCAGACTGAAGGAGCGGGGATCTAAGAGCAGAAATCTTATTAATAAAAAACTCCTCCTTCCTCGCACAGAGAAGAAGACGGCTTAATACAGACAGCATCACAAGGATTCACCAGTGAGTCAAATACATTGAAAAGAACCTGAGGCTTGTGAGCATTTGTGGAAACAAGTGAGGAAAAGTATTCAGTTTTAGCAGCTTTAACAGCCTGCTGATATGTCAGGAGAGAATCATGTAGGAGATCCCAAGAAATCTGGAGTTTGTCCTTTTTCCACTTTTTCTCTGCCAGCCTACATGCGCGTCTGAGCGCGCAAGTGGACTCATTCAGCCAAGGCTCAGACTGTAGCTTTATGCGCTTTAGAGTCAGGGTCGCAATGGAGTCTAGAATCTCAGCACAGAGTGAGTCATACATCGCCATACAGAAATCCACACTGAGGACGCCAAAGTCATCCAGAGAATATAGGAGAGAGTCTTTAAAAGCAGTGGAAAACTGCAGAGGAGTTGAAGAATTAAAAACACGGAGACGGCGAACGGGAGCGGAGTCCGTAGTGGAGGGAGCAGGCAGAGAGAAGGAGAATAAGACCGGTAGATGGTCAGATAAGGGTGTGTGGCAGATTTCAGTTATCTGTACATTCAATCCATATGACAACACAAGGTCAAGAATGTGGCCTTTTTCATGCGTTGGCCCTGAAACAGACTGCGTGAGATTAAAAGAGTCCGTGAGAGTCAGAAAGTCTCTGACCAGAGGTTGGCTCTCACAGCAGAAATGTACGTTAAAATCACCGACAATTAAAAAGTTATCATATTTAAGAGTCACACCCGACACAAAGTCTGCAAAGTCCCGTATAAAGTCTTTGTTAAATTTCGGAGGGCGATAGACCACCGCACAAAGAAGAGTCACGGGGAAATTTTCCTCAATGAGTTGGTGCTCGAAGCTGGAGTAGCTGACAGCTGGAGACTGCTGGCAGTGAAAGGTGGATTTATATATGGATGCCAGTCCTCCACCTTTGCCGGTGGTGCGAGGGGAGCTGAAGAAACTACATCCAGGGGGAAGGAGCTCCGAAAAAGAGGTAAGTTCACCCTCACGGAGCCAGGTCTCCGTTAGGAACATAAAATCCAGTTTGCGTGAGGTAAAGAAATCGTTAAGTAAAAAAGTTTTGTTGATGACGGATCTCACATTCAGCAAAGCCAAATGAAGATAAACAGTGTCAGATGAGGGTGAAGCATGCTTCAGTGAGCGGAGGTTCCGACGGTCCACGCCGTGTCTTCTGGTTCAAACACGCCAGCGGGTAGGAGGCAGCAACAGCTGATCGGGGTCCGCCGAACAGCTGACGCTGTCAGAGCCGCCGACGTCAGGGGACACAGGCCGGATCCATTGGTCTCTAGTCCTCCACGAGCGCAGGTCACTGCAGCAATCAGACACACGAACAGACCTCAGGTGAGCCTCGAGCCTAACCCGGAGACCTCCGCGTTTACCACGTCTTCTGTGGCGTTTCTTGCGGGCAAGGTAGAGGGGAGGACGCCTCAGGAACGCCTGGATTTCCTCGAGGCATGGAGGGGAGCTCACCAACGGGTCACATTTGAGCTGATCGAAGAAGCCTCCAATCTCAAGCAGAGTTTGGCGATCATAGGTGAGGACAGATGATACCTCTTGACAGATCAGGTAATTCAATAAGCATACAACAAACACGGAGCAGAGCCACAGACGGCCAGCCGAGCATCCTGGCGCCATCTTGCCACATCATTGGTTGAAGCCATGATGAAGTCAGAGATATTGGATGAAGCGAGATACCCAACTGTAGGCTTATCCAATGTTAAGAAAATGGTTACACTTCCTGTCTCCTAAGTGGGCGTGGTTAGCTCTCCCTCCAAACAGAGCCTGTTCTCCCTCAACCCCCCCCTCCCCACCACCGTGTTGAACAGAGGCTCTGTGGATGTCTGTGTATGCGGATCGAGAAGCAGGTGGAATGAAAATACATTCTTCCTATTATTGCAGCCTATTGCTGCACAAAGCTTGGGCATTTTTTATTTATTACTAGCGGTAAATAACTGTTTGTAAGCTAACTGTGATTTTACCGCCTGTTTATCAAGATCACAAGATCTCGCGAGAACTTGTTTTCTGAGACGGACAGGGCTCAAACAAAGTTAATTTTCTCTTGATCTGTGCGGATGAAAAATGCAGCTTTAGTGTCAGAATGTTGGTAAGATGTGTGGCTTGTGGAAAACGAACCCAATATTTACTTTAGTTACTATAAGGCGAAAGAATTGACCATAAATTGTGATCACGTTCATTTTCCTCATTGACGACAATACATTCAGAGCTGCCGCAAGTCTCCTACAGGGGCGTGGCGCTTACGTCACTGAATCAGGAAGTGAGCTGAGTGGGGTATCTCGCTTCATCCAATATCTCTGATGAAGTTAAACCACTGGTCGGAGCAAGTGATTAAGTTTTAACATTGGCTGGACGGAGTGATTGGTCAGAGCCAGTGATAACGTTACATTATTGGTTTGAGTGAGTAATAAAATCAAATCCTTGGTCGGAGTGAGTGATGATGTCACACCACTCAGCTTGAGCGAGTATACAGCCATGTACTAGGTTTCAACCTAGTCTTGTTCTGCTTTATCTTAAGTTGCCTTGAAACAAAATGATAGAGACATTTATGTGGTACAATAATAGATAATACAGAAAAAAAAAACTGTCCAGTGACCCTATAAATATGACAGAGTGCAGCTTTACACAAAATGGAACATGGCTCATTGACTGTCTAATTCCCTAAAAATGTATTACAAATATTGGAAAGGGTCCCGTATCCAGAACCTGAACTTGAGGAAATCTGTGCATAGTGTTCCAGCCAAACATGAAACTGATACAACCTCCAGTAAAGTCACATCATTAGCAATGGCAGATTTTTCAAACAGTGTGACCTAACATCCTGCTGCAGTGACAATAAATACACTCCTCTGTAACTGGCAATGATGGTAATAGTGTAACTTAATTATGAAGATGAATGAACCGGCGGATGGTTTCGTCAAGCATGTGATTTTGACACTGGAGACCAGAGACTAGAAATTTATGTCCTGTCTTGTAACAGTGGAAAACTTGTTGATTTTAACCATAACAGTGATATCATATTTTTTAAGTGTAGAGGCAGATAAGAAAATGAAGGCCAAGAGAGCGAGAGAGATGGGAATGGCACACAACAAAGGTCCCAGGGAATGTCACGGTTATGTAACATACACTGGAACCAATCGGCTACCCAGGCACACCTTATTTGCCTAAAGTTATTCAGAACTTTACCATATAGGTGACGAAGCAGAAAGTGTTCATATGAAAGGTTTCTTCAATGGTTAAATGGGTTGTTCTTGACATTTTTTAGATACTAGTGCTTGTTGAAGATTATCTAACTTACTGTATTTTCAATTCTATACAGTTTCTGAGTCGTTTTGCAGTACTTATAATGTACGAACAAGGACATTTAAAGATTGTAGCACAAACATTTTTGTAAGCATTCACTTAATTAGCAGAAATAACCCTCTGTAATTGTTTTTCCATGATAAAATACTGATATATATGCACTATTTTGTTGCTTAAATGTGATAGGGACATCAAGATGTACTGTTTATGAACATCTTGTAAGAATATTGCTCAATCCTAGACAACAGTTGGTGATCTGGGAAACTTTATATGCATATAAACATGGTTATTAAAAAGTCTGGTTTTCTCTCCTGATTGGCTTGAGGGTTAATGACCAATCAAAAGAGAAAGAAAACAAACAAGAACACACCCTATACATAATCACAGCTAGTGATGTCTGTGAAAAGCAAAACACACTCTTTACATAATGAGATGGTAAGCTGAAACACATCATCTTCTCAATCAAATACAACAGGCAAACAGTAAAGTTATGATGATGCCATTTAACCTTTTGATGAATGTCGTCTCTTAAATGAGATATCAGCTGGCTAGCCGTTCACTCACACAGTATATGGGATTCGAACAGCTCCAAGAAAATGGTAAATATTGCAACAAGTCTGGGCAGGAGTGGTATTGCACCAGCTGCCCTGAAAGCTACACAGTTTTAATTAAAAAGCCTATAATGTGAGCATCTGAGATGATTTTGATATAGAAAGAAAGAGAGGTAACGTTGGGTAATTGTTGGATAAAGGAAGGTTTGTACACTTGCTCTTATTATTGCAGAGGACACCAATGGTATAAAAATAAGATCAGGTCAGGTCAGGGTGGTACACTTAAAAAACCAAAGCCCATGTTTGGGAGGAAAAAGGTCACGGGCAAAGTGGAATTTAAAATTATGGACTTTAAGTTCATTCAACCAGAACACAGACAGTAAAGAAATGTAGGGACAAGCAACCAGTGGCTGCTGAGTGTAGACTGCAGACCAGAGCATATCTCTGGAGACCATAATTAGGCCAGGTGAATCTAGCGGTATAGACAAGTCAAGCCGAAACATGAGCAGTAAATGCAAGAAAGTAATTAAGGGTTCCCTGTGAAGGTTTTTGGCCACTGTTAATGAAATGAGGTCGGGCTTTTATGTGAAGGAAAAAAAATCCATTTAACATATTTTTTGACCACAAGGATACCTACAGTGCATTTTGGTCCCAAACACTGAATCTAAACAGAAACTGTTTTTCACAAAAAAACTCCACAGGGCACCTTTAAAGGTCCAGTATGTAGAATTTAGGGGTGTTTATTGGCAGACATGGGATATAATATTCATAACTATGTTTACATTAGTTTAGTTGGGTTATCATTACCATGGAATGAGCTGTTTGTATCGACACATGGTTTCTTTTGAGTCCGCCGCGTTGTACGGTAGCCGACAGTGGAGAAACCACTGGCTCTAGATCAATCAATCAATCAATCAATCAGTCAATCAGACTTTATTTATGGCACTTTTCATACAAAGAAGCAGTAACACAAAGTGCTTCACAAAGTGAAACAGTAAATCAAGGACCTCACACACACACACACACACACACACAGAGCGAGAGAGAGAGAGAGAGAGAGAGAGAGAGAGAGAGAGAGATGATATCTATCTAAAATACAATTAAAAAGGGCATCGATAGGCCCTGGGTCATCAGGAGACACGGCTATGTAAAGCTGCATGTCATCGGCGTAACTATGGAAGTATATGCCGTGCTGTAGATAAGGCCCTTTGCATTAGCCACCATAGTTTTCCTGCACACTTCGCTCGCAGGAGAAGTTTCAGTACTGCAACCTCACCACTAAATCCCAGACACTGGTACTTTAAGTTGATAGGAAAGCCATGGAGTGTTCCAGGATAGAGCCAGAGCAGGAGCATCACATAATCCTTGATGAGATGGAGATGTCTGATAAACAGTGACTGTTATTCTGGTTGATCTACATGGAGTGATGATGTAAAGAATTTTCTGCATAAAAGAGCATTTCAGTCCTTTTCAGACTGAGGCTAAAGTGGTTGAAAGACATTTACAAAGAGATTTTTAATTGGCATTTTACTGATGCCAATGGTGAAACAGAGCTGTTACAACAGGAAAAGTAGAACTTTTCAACACAGGAAAATTAAAGCAACATAGCAACCCATGTAAACAGTGGACATAATCAAAGCAACATCTAAATAAAGTACTGTAAACTGTGCTGCTACGACGTGTTCAAGGAGAAATCGAGGCAAAACACTATCGCAACAAAACGACTACTACAAAAACAGCTGTTGGCAATTTAATTCGCCTGGGCCCGTGTTCACAATGTCATGTCACATCAACATGTCTCCAGTACACGACTTTGAAGTTGGATTTTCAGGATTTTTTCTCAGTTATCTATAACATCAGGTTTACTGTCAGTCACATAGAGTCTGAGGATACTGCACTCAAACAGTCGCGATGAGAAAAATCTGCTCCTCTTCTGCTGTCCGTCAGGGGAGCATCAGCATCCACTTTGTATGTATGTATGTATGTATGTATGTATGTATGTATGTATGTATGTCTTTTGGGTAATACTGTGCTCTGAATTGATAATTCCTCAAGATGGCAATTCTACACAACACCTGATGCGTGACTGTGGTTGCTACAAATAATAGAGCATTGGGAACTGTAATGGTGTGTACAGTTACATGCTTGATAACCAAAGATATTATTCCTACAAACGGTTAAGAGTAAAATATTTTTTTTAATGCAACACTAATATTTAGAGAGCCTTCACTGACCCTAGAATACAGAATACAAAAACCACTGGAATAACCTAATATGCTCAAGGACTAATTAACGGTTGCCTTATGTCCTCCAGCTCCTCTGTTTATAAAGACTGCAAGCCGTTTACAATAAACAGAATAATAGCCTTTTGGCATCATTCATCCTCTCCTCTGTCCTCCTCCCCCTGCTGCTGATGTGAAGAGACTTCTGGTTTTGTCTTGTCTGACAAAGTGTATTGTTACAGATCTTTGTGCTTGCTCAAATAAGTTTGAACAATGTCACAACTTTTCTGTGAGGGATGTAGACACTGAGGGGAAAACAAGACAGGCAGAGACAAAGCCATAAAATCGAAAAACTAAATTACACAAATTAACTACGGGAAAGCACTCAACATTACAGACTAATGACATATTACAGGGCTTGCAACATGTACGCACACACATACTTTCTATCTGCTTTCAAATGCTCTGTCTCTAATTGGAACGAGGAACAGTCTTGCTGAACCCTTGCAGTCTCGCCATTCTACATGAAACCCATTTTCCTCTAATTTCTTTGTGGTCAGAGGAGCACTACATTGAAGTTTCGAGTGTTTCCCTGTCTCCTCTCCCTCTGTCTCTCAGTCTGGTTCAATGCGGAAACTCTTTGTGTGAAGTTGATTATGATAACAGACGGGTGATTGTCACAGCATATAAAAAACCCTCTGCTGTAATTGTTCATCAGTGAGCAATAATTTTTGACTTGATTTCAAACGGCTGGCGTGTGCTTGTGTGTGTGCAAGCGTGCTCATCACACACACCGACAGAGATAAGTAGTGAAAGACTGAGACAGGACATTGGTTGAAATTTGAGCGTATCTCTAACCAGAGCCGTGTTGAGGGTCTGGTTATTGAGCTGTAGCCACAGGTCTTTTTTTTTTTTTACTGCCACAATTTTTTTATTTGAATTTGAATTATGACTTCCTGACACAAACACTGTGTTGCCAACTTGGTGACTTTCTTACTAGACTTTGTGATTTTTCTGACCCTCTTATAGCAACTTGCTGCTCCAAGTAATTTCAGTCAGCAGCTCTTATCATCACAGCATCTCTCCCTCACTTCTCTCGCCGTGCCAGCACAGGAAGGAATGAGTTACTATGGCTACGGGCAGCGGCGTTGCCAGGTCATTTTGTCATTTGAGTGTAGTCCCACTATAATTTTAAATGTAACCTTATTTGAGGCTGGCAAACACTGAAATATGTTTGGATGTGCAACAGTCTTTGTAACATCACAGCCTATATAAAAGCAGGTCTCTGTGTGTGTTACAGGCAGTGTCAGAAATTAGCAAGGGCCACGGGCCATTTGGCCCGCAATTTATCCAAGAATGCCCCCAAGTTTTCGAAACAACTATATGTATTTACATTTTTAACAGTATTACAATCTGACATTAAAGTATAATTTTATTTTCATTAAATTCATTTACCGTCACGTCTACAACTCATTTTCCAGACATAATCAACGAGATTGCACTGATTACGTGAGAGTAATCTGACAGAGAAGGGGAGGGGGCTTTGCTGTACCATAAATATAAATTAACCATTTCTTGGGTGATCTGTGTCTACACAGTGACAAATTAATGAAAAATTAAGGTAGAATGAATGTTAAATTTTAAATTAACTTACTTCCAGGATTGCATCTAAGGAATTTATAGTAATTTGGCCTTTTTAACAGTAAAAGTAACTGTAATGTGGTGAAACATTAGTACTGCTATCAGTAGATTAATGGTTAAATCATCACATTTAAACTGGTTGAATTATAGGATATCTGAGTGATATTTTACAACCATAACTTTATGTAACCCATTATTTATTTCATTTATAGTGGTTTCTACTGAAGAGTGAAGACACTATCTTAGTTGGTTTTGCTTTTCATGTGCTTATTGTTAGAACATAATTACAATTTTTTGATGCCCCCCAAACATTTTGAAAATGCCCCCATCTTTTAGACCGTGGGGGCCAAAATTGCCCCCAGAATATTTTGTTAATTTCATACCCTGGTTACAGGGGTCTGACAGTCAGCGTTGAGTGACTGAAGAACAGAGGAGAAATGTGGAGAAAAACAACTCAATCACGTGTTTTTGTCCCTGCCATTAAAAACATGACAGTAGCAGAGGACTTTTATTTTTTTCATTTTGACAAACTGCTAAAACACATCTCATAGACAAGAAGGTGGTGGCAGTATTCAACCTCAAAAGCAATGGTTGCAATCTGCCATGATAAAGAAAAAAGAAGAAGCAACTACGCAAGGTTAGAGAAGCGCTGTGACATTTCCACCATAAATTGATGCAGAAAAAGCACAAATTGGCACATAAAAATTAATCAGAATACAGGAAATTACGTGTGTGGCTCTCATATTTTCTCGAGGGAGGATCCCCACCCTCCTTGTTTATTATGTGTGTCCCCCAAATGTTGAAACACAACTGACACACTTATACACATATGACTTGCATCTCTCTTCATCATGTTTGTGCTGTTGTTTAGCTACTGTAACATACTCTTCTGATCCTACAGCATACTTTGAGTTTTCTTTAGCAGGGTTTTTCTCGTAAATAAATCTAACTTTAAAAAAAAAAACAAGGTTTCCCCAATTACTTTACAAACCACAATTTGCATAACATCATGTTGTGATGTGCCTCCAAAATGAACTGAAATGGTAAACGTCTCATTAAAGTCAAAGTGAGCAGCAGATGATAGAGAGGTGAACAGTGCACGCACTTCACTGCATGAGGTATATCTGTAAACTGAGTGTGTGAAAGAGAGACAGTGAAAGAAAAACATTTCAATATTCATATAAACTAATAACTCCTGATAACCATAAACGTTTCAAACTCTAGACAATAAATGTTGAATGATATTAGTTGTGAAGTTTTCTATTTTTTACTAAATACTAATACTAATAATTATCAAAAGCTACTTATCTTATAAATAAAATCTAATAAAATCTTTTATGCCATTTTAGAGACACAGGCAGACATATGGTATAGAACTGGGAACAAGCAATAATACCAAAAAAAACCAAACATAAAAATGGCTGACATAAACAGTGATGTGAGTTACTTTTATGTTAAACGTGAAACCCGTTGTCATTGATTGAACATCTATCATTACTGTGATGTTATAAAAGTTTGATTGGCATCACATAATATTGCCACTGCGCTGCTCTAACTAACCATGAAACATGCATCCTCGAGTTTGTCTACCTGCTGCTTACATTTAATTACTTTTTTTAGTTATTCATTCATTTTTTTCCCCATTTCATTTTGTTGCCATGGTTACCATATTTGCTTTGTTCTGACCCCCAACACACACACACACACACACACAGTGAGCAGATATATAGAAGTGCTACACACATACACACACACACACAGGCATACTCCAAAATCCGCACACCAACTCGCTAACACTCAACCTCTGTGGAGAGAGGGGTGACTGTGTAATGGCGTCAAAGCAACAGCTGCGGATGACCTCACATGACCCTTGAGGTTGTCATGGCAGCGTCAGCCTTGTTCCCACAACAACACCACACTGTTCCATTACTGTGCGACATAATTTATTTATGAAACCTTCACTTTACAGGCTTACTTCGTGTGTGAGAGTCTCTCAACATGACAGCAAGAATGTGGATATTCTGTTTGTGCATTCTTGTGTGTGTGTGTGTGTGTGTGTGTGTGTGTGTGTGTGTGTGTGTTAGATGCATAAGGCTGCGTACCTGCATGCAAAGGCTTGCAGCCATTTAGAAAACTGAAACCAGGCTGAGATTCCTTTGGGATGGATTCGCAGAGAGATAGGTAGATAGGTAGGGACGCAGAGAAGTGAGTAGAGGAATAGGGCTATTTCTATTTTTGTAATTTATGCTCTTCGGAGCCGTAGCCTTATTGGGACAGCTTACTCCAGGTGAGAATATCAATGTTGAGAAGTTAGATCCTTAACAAGTAATCAGTGCTGGAATGTTGGTATTTATGTGAGTCAAGCTGGCTGTTCAGCTATGAAAGTGTGACAGATATTTTGATAGAGAGACATACAATACTGGTTGTCAAAGGAAAGTCATTAATGTGGATAACCACTTCACATAGTTTTATCAGAGAGGCTTTTCCACTATGAAAAAAAACAGCTCTGGGAGAAACCCATCTGAAAATACAGGGGAACCATTTTGACCTCAGATGAGGTGAAAGAGTTACACTGCTTCTATCAGTAGATATTAAACACACAGCACATAGCAGTACATAATCGGTATAGCTCATACTACTGGACATCACAGTAACCACACACTGAATTGATTAGGAAAACATAATGTTGTGATAACACATTCATAACTAGGCTAATTGCTGATCTAATAGATGTATTTCTGCAGTTCTGGTTTCACTTTGTCTGTAAGTAAAGGACTCGGACATTAATAGAGTGCTGATTTATATTAAGGCAACAATATATCATACCACACAAACTGTGACCTGGCCTACCTGAGATATTATATACAGTGCATGAGCGCGTTTTGGTGGGTCTGTGTGCGATAACCTTGTGTGTGTCTGCTCCCTGTCACTATCTTAGGCGCCTGCAGTCTGAAGGAAAGCATCTGGTTTCAGCATCTGGACACACCGCACACACACACAGATTGGAAGGGTGTTTGATAGAGTCAGTGAGCGGACACCAAGAAGGTTATCTGTGATCAGAGCCTGCAGTTATGACACACACACACACACACACAAACATGCACACACACACAGATGCACACAAACAGACCCACACGCCCATCCGTCTCACTTTGTTTCTCTCTGTCTTTTTCACACACACAGAGAATGATAAAGCAGTAGATATGTACTGTAGCAAATCAGCGACGTCCAGCAGCCTGATAATCCAGGCAGATGCTATCCATGACTACCTTTCCGTAACGTGGCTAACTGTTAATGTGATGATACACACTGTGTCCCCTAAAGGGTTACTGCTTTTTCCCCCTTTACAAATAAACTCTTTGGCATAGTCACAACTCATTGTTCAGTTGAATTTGTGTTGAATGTGTTATCAATTATATTGATATGGCAGTAAAGTTTTGCATCATGATTTAATGGTCCTGAAATTGATCTTTTATTGAAACCAATTCCAGGATTCCAGAGTTGAACATTCCAATGTCAAAGGATGACACAAAGAATGTTTGGGAATACATTAAAAACAGATTTAAGAGTCTATGTGAGGGACTATGATGATATGTGCTTTAAACTGTACTTCACCCACAAAATGACCATTTGTATATAAATTACTTACCACATTATCTCAAAATCTTCAAGAAAACTTTGTCTCTCTAGCAAGCCTCCACAGTGAACGGAGAATCCAAAAAGGTGAAAATTTTTAATAAATTGAAGGCAATGGGGTCCACGTTTAACAACTCAGACAACCTGTGCAGGATAATCCACATGCCATTTATTTAAAACTGCACAATATAAAACCCCTCTGCCCATGAGTAGTGTGCCTGAGCATGTGCATGTGTAAGAGCTCCGATTGAGAGTTCAAATGCACGCTCGTGCCAAGGCATGAGACTGTTTGTACTAGGGTTGGGTACCGTTCATAATTGAACCGATACGGTACCGGCACCGGTATCTGGAATTCGGTACCGGTACCAAACGGTACCTTATTTCGGTACTTTTTAACCCTATGGGCCCTAGGCCTTTTTGGGGTATTTTTACTGCCTTTACTTTTAAGCTCATATCACAGTCATTATAAAGGCTACATACACATGCTATATCTTGTTTTTTTCAGGACAATCTGGGCTAACCAGATTTGCCATCGTTTCATGTTCTTCTATGTGCCTGTATTTTATATTAATTTTTATATCAATGAAAAAAACAAATCTGTGTGCCTAAATTCTTACATTTTT
>NC_065510.1:12428340-12510356 GCF_006386435.1 Epinephelus moara | reverse complement strand
GGGCCCATAGTCTAAACTTCTCAGTTTCAACATTTTATTGAGAACATTTTGGAACAGTGCTGCATTTTAACTTTTGTCTGCACATTGTTTTTGTCGCCATTGAGTCTGAGGTGCGAGTCATGCGCTCTCGCTCCGCCTCCACTTCAGGTACCGAAATTTGGCACCGTTTCATTTTAAGTGAATCGGTACTCGGTAGTACCGATGTGAATCGGTACCAAGTACAAAAAGTACAGAGTTTCGGTACCCAACCCTAGTTTGTACTGACGTGTTTTAAATCAAAATATTCTAGACAAAATGCATGTGTTTAGGAAGTACTGAGTGTGACACAGGATATGAGACTTGGATTATACTACATGAGTTGTGTGCTGGTTTGTAAACAGATGTTTTGATATAGTTTTTCTGTCGTTTACTTGAATTCATGAAGAATGTTCACCTTTTTTGGATTCTTTGCTCCCCGTGAGGGCAGGTGAAGCGTTCCTATAACTTTGTGCTTATCGCCTTTAAAAGGAGACAAAATAAGTGGCTGTTTGATACAAGCAGTATCTAAGGACAGTGGGAATTTGACGAAATTTGCTTAAAGCTGAGTGGATAGAAATTTTGTCACTGTCACGGCGTTGTCAGTTTCCAACAGCCACCTCCACTAATTTTGTCAATCCTTGCCTCATCACTTGAGGTCAGCTGGCATCGGACTGATAATAGTGTGGATGCCAGATCTTTTCATATAGAGTCAAAATTAATGGTCATGCAAAAAGTCAATTTTACATTTGTAAAGGTTCAGTCTGAAACATGAAATTTTTCCTGCAATGAAAAGTCAAATTTTTGTTTGTTCAAGGTAGCCCGAGGGAAGCTAATAAAAATCAAGTTACAGTTATTTCATGGCATTCAGAGAGAACAATGAAAGCTGAATGTTGCACCCATTTGCAAGCACACAGATATTTTATGCTAGGTAAATTTTAATCGAAATAATTCCAAAATGCCACTTTTTCAATAGAGAAAGTCATAAAACTCAAAATCCTTGAAGGTTCTTTAAAGTATATGGGATTTTAAACATTTTTATAGCAATAAACAACTTTTTTTTTTTGCAAAGATATAGTGGTGTGAAGGCCTGACCAGAGAATGAAGTTACACTCTCTCTAAGTGTGCTGTAATCTGAACTTTTCTTTTGGTAGCTGCAGACTGGAAATGTGCATGTTAGTGCATGTGAGTCCCTGCCTGTGTTGGCCCTCCCTGCGTTTAGAAAGAGACTGTAGCCCTTTTTAAACAGGAATTGTGCAAATTTGCAGGAAAACCCAGTCTTTTTTCAGCATTGGCAGTATAAAAA
The DNA here is from genome assembly GCF_006386435.1 of Epinephelus moara. NCBI lineage: Eukaryota > Metazoa > Chordata > Actinopteri > Perciformes > Serranidae > Epinephelus > Epinephelus moara. The sequence goes on along the minus strand of NC_065510.1, from coordinate 12,509,035 downwards.
CAAAATTGGGGAGTGCAGCAAAATGTCACCTGCCTACTTTTGTTTATACAGAATGCACCTTTTTCGGGGCAATGGGGGGCGTGAGCAAGTAACAAAACGTGTAGCTCAGCATGTGACATAAACAGTGACCTGGGAGGGAAGCCGCGGCTGGTCAGTCCTTCAGCAATTCTCTCGTAAGTTGGCCCGTGGTTCACCGTCCCCATCATCTGATGGTTAATGGCCTCTTCGTTTGCGAGGACAAGGAGGGCGCGCAATTCCTTGTCTACTCAGTTGCTCATCTTTACAGTGTCTGTCAGGTTTGCATTTCCCTCTTGCTATTAGCTGCTCACTAATTCCTGCTATCAGCTGTTTCCTGTTTATCCACCTCCAGTGGGTCGCAGCGTCATCAGCATCTCCTCCCACGAGTCATCAACAGCCCCTCCCGTTCGGAAAGTTGGGCACCTTGGATCAACTCGCCAATCCAGCTCTGTGTGTCTAAACGCTCGCAACTTGCCGGCAAAACGGCCCAACATTCGCCAAAAATCTGGCAGTGTAAAAGGGGCTTCTGACCTCCTACACAGCATTGTTAAACATAGATGGCAGAGTGCACTTCCAAGCATTTACCTAAAGGTGACCTTCCATCAAACTTTAGCTAATGTATACTTAACTTTATGTTTTAGGTATCTACCATTAGCAGGACAGCTAGCTTTGGTCTGAGATGCCGGTGCTCGAGTGCTACATCTACCCTTCTGAATGTCAGGTATAAAACCTTTAATCATTGGCTACAGTAGGAATGAAGTGTGATTGGTTTATGCACACATAGATTTTTCTCTATAATATTTCTAAACACTTCTTGAGGTTTTGGATTTATTTCAGTATAGTTTTTTCAAAGAATTGTAATTTGTAGGTTTAGCATTTAAGTGTATTATTTTAAATTAGAAAATGTGCTAACTGAGTTGTGGAAATTCTTTTTTTTAAATCTAATTGTAGCAACTGCAATGGGAAAATAACTCAAGCATTTTGACGGTGTTCAAACTCATTATTGGTCTGGTCCATGTAAAGTGCTACATCACTTAGAAATGGTGAAAACTGTGAAAAATGTTTGTCAGTAATTACAACGAACTGTATACAGTGTGTGTGTGTGTGTGTGTGTGTTGGGACATTAATTGTGTGTTAAAAGCATGTGTTGTTAGTTCCTGGCCAAGTGTTGCAGAACAAGTCTTAGCTCGGCACTGATGAGGCAACACTTGACTTCAACACATGACTTTCCCTCACCTTTGCAAGACTCTCTGCTCCTTTGTCTGTGTGCCGCTGCTTTTTCTCACCATGTGAATCTCATTACACACGGCTGTATCTCACCACCTCTCAATCTGTCTCCATGGTCTTCCTTTTTAATTAAGTTTTTTCTCTTTTAATCTTTCATTCTGGCTATCCATGTGAAGCACAATATAAGGTTCAATAGTTTTTATGTCAACTACACAAACACTATGTAGTGAATTGAATGAGGTGTGCTCTTGAAGGTCCAGTATGTAGGATTTAGAAGCAAGTATAAGCAGAAATGGTATATAATATTCATAACTAAGCTGTCATTAGTATATAATTACCCGAAAATCGCAATCGAGTTTTTGTTCATCTAGAATGAGCCGTTTGTATCTACATATGGAGCAGGTCCCCTTCCACGGAGTCTGAAATGTTCTTCAGTAGCCCAGAACGGACAAACCAAATACTGGCCCCAGATAGTGGCATTCGTGTTTTTTGGGGTTCTCATTTTTTTCCTTCAGACACATGAGACATTTTAGTTTTGCAACCTCACTATTAGATGTCACTAAATGCTACACTCTGGACCTTTAAAAGGTGACGGAATTAGCATTGTACTCCTCGGACATTGTCTGCCTTACAGTCACCAGAAAATAAGACTCGTCCAGTCTTGTTCTCTCCAAATTAGAACCATCTCAAAAATCAAACCAATGCTTTAACACTTAGACCTGGAAAAAGTCATTCATGCATTAATTTTCTCAAGACTTGATAACTGTAACTTCCTTCTTTCCAGCATTAACCAAAAGTCACTGTCCCGCCTGTCCCAACTAGTTCAGAATGCAGCAGCTAGGCTTCTTACTGGTTTTACTAGACGACATCACATCACCCCAATCCTGGCTTCTCTCCACTGGCTTTCTGTTTGTTTTAGAATTGATTATAAGATTTTACTGATCTCTTTAAAAGCTCGCCTGGGTCTGGCCCCAAGCTACGTAGCAGAAATGTTGACCCCATATGAGCCAGCTCGCAGCCTTAGATCCTTGGGTAGGGGCCTCCTGGCTGTTCCAAAGTCAAGGCTGAAATCTAGAGGTGACCGTGCTTTTGCCATCATGGCCCCTCGGCTTTGGAACGACCTGCCTGAGGAGATAAGGCTTGCAGTAACTTCTGCGGTAACTTCTTTTAAATCACTTCTTAAAACCCACTTTTATAGACTTGCCTTATGTGATGTTGTCTATTTTAGATTTTAGATTTTAAACTTTATTTTTTATCTGTACATTTATTTATTTATTTATTTATCTTAATGAGTCTATGTTTTATTATTTTATTTGTATTTATTAATCTTTTTTCTATTTTGCCTTTACCTAACCTTTGTGTGTGTAATTTTCACTTTTGCTTTGTCTGTCAAAGCACTTTGTAAACTCTGTTTTTAAAGGTGCTATATAAATAAAGTTATTACTTATTATAAAGTCTTTGCAAACTATCTTAAGTTAGGACATTAAATTATTCAATTTTAGAATCAACGTTTGTTCTTACAACATAACATTTTATCTTGTATCTTACAAAATAATCATTTAATTAGGGCTGGACGATTAATCAAATTTTAATCATGATTTCGATTTTGGCTTCTCACGATCATAAAAGCATTATAATCGAAGAAAAACAATTAATGCACCGCACGGTGCAGCGTGTATGTACTGTAAGTTCCTGTGCTGGAAAAGCACCATGAATGCACCTGTGTTATGTGCAGCAGCAGCAAGCGTGTGACGTGTGTAGATCAATAATATGTGGAGTGAGCGATTGAGAACATGGCAGAAAGGCAGCCTTTGGTTGAGAAGAAACGTAGGACAACTTCAGTCATCTGGAAACATTTTGGCTTCAAGTTGACGTCGAGCAAAAGGAAATTGTTTGCAAAGTTTGTCACGCTGCCGTGTCTGCCCCCCAAGGCAACACGAGCGGGGAAAAAAAGTCCAAAAAAGTTAATAACTTACAAATTATGGCGAAAAGGTCGTTTCTTGCAACCCTAGAATTAAGATAAAAATATTCACAAACGAAAAACACTTCTGGTTGCTGATAAGTAGAGTTTAACTTTTGATTTAACACTAAAAATTAAAACCCTCGGCGCGCACTGCAGCGCAAGCAGACAGATGCACGACTCAGAGGAGCATGTGTCACTGACATCAGACTCAGAGCGCAGCGGACCGATGGAAAATGTCACCATCAGCATATTATTTTACATCAAATTCATTATTACATATCATTATTTTGAGTCACATTGTTGAAAGAATTTAGCTGTCTGTGTTCAAGCAGGATAATAGGTCTCCATTCATTGCACGTCGGGCTTTCCATTTCCTTGTCGGAGATGGTGTTGCGTTCAAGGTCCCACCCAAAAAAACGGGAGAAAAAAAAGGCAATATTTGATTTTTTTTTTCACAATTGAACTTTTTGGGTCAGCCCTAGTGTTTATTGTTATTTATTGTTTTAATTGCTATTATTATTTTAATTTACTATTATTATTATTATTTTTTTTTTACTTGTTTACTTGTTACTAATTTATTTCTGGCTGTTCTTTTAAGTTATATTTAAAATTGAGTTTTGAAATCAATGAATAATCGTGTTTATTAACCGTGATTTCAATATCAATCAAAATAATTGTGATTATTATTTTTGCCATAATCGTCCAGCCCTACATTTAATAATATTTCTTGTTTTAACACGATTGCTTTCATGTTATAATGATTAAAACAGGCTAGCTAGCCCTGAATCAACTACACAACATTATCGATCCATCAATCGTGCAACATGATTGGTCCATGAGGCAGGATGTTTTCATGTATTAGTGTCTGTGGCTGTGGGCTGATAACATATTGTTCTGTGTGTTGTGTAATTATTGTGTCAGGATTTGGTGTCAGATTAGATCAGTGATCATCGGGACTGACCGCCACCTCCTGACAGCACACAAGCCCAGATGGCGTGACATTTATGACAGTGCTCCTATGTGAACAATCAGCTCAGCGGCCTGATCAAAACCAGACATCCCCTTTATTTACCAGCAGTGAAGACCCGATTACCATCCTTGTCAACAAACTGGACCTCTCTGAGGTTATTTATGTTTTAATGTACAGTACGGAGCAAAGGTTATAAAGTATGCATTGCTGAGCACCACATATCCACCATCACTACCACTCTACCTCTACTTTGCGTAACAACTCAGCTGCAGAAGGATAGGGTGGGCCGTCCTTGACTATAAACATCTTAGTTACCTGATTTCCTTTCTGCCTATCTGTTGGCTGAATCAAAAAATCAGTTCATTTGTTTCTCCAGTATTGTGGTCAGGAGGAAGAAAAGACAGGCTGAAAGCGTCACGAAGAAAGACACAATCAAAGGTGATGAGATTGAAGATGTTAATCTCTAATGACGAATTACGGCCCTGCGTGCAAGTCAGCATGCTGCCTTGAAGTTCTATGTGATTCAGGAAGTGTCTGTAGGTGTGAGTGACGGGGCCCAAGGCTAATTAAAATAACTAACACAAGGATCAAAGGAAGTTTTTGGCTCACCATGTAAATAAATCACTACTTGTCATTTTTAACAGTCAAAATATTTATTACACCTCCACTCTCATACAGCAGGATTTTAAAAAGAGTGTTAAAATGTACTGTATGAATAAAGACATTGTATGTAGCAGTAACATAAGGTAAACACACGTGGGAGGACTTGTACCTCCTCTGCTCCTGTACGCTCACTGTGCATATGACTGATGCATTTTACAGTGGCTTGTATGTGTGCACCGTTAACTGTGTGTACATGTGGATGTGCAGATGAATGGATGTGTATCTGTGTGTGTGTCCCTCCCTGCAGAAAACCACCGGGACCAATGACAGGCCCTCGTGGAGCAATTTGAGCCTATGAAGATGTACTAGTGGGAAGCTGAGAGCTAATTAGAGCAGCATAGGAGAGTGTAGACTGTTCGGCTGGATAGGGACAGATCTAAATATCTGCAGTGAATCTGTGATTCATTTATTATGGCTTGGGACCCAAAGAGTTGGCGCCCTGCTTTTGGTGGGTTCCCACCTGACAAGCTCATTAATATGGTTCAATGAGCATCAAGTCCCAGGATGCAGCTCAAAGCATGTAGCAGAAACTTACGATTTTTTTTCCCATTTATAATATGCATTGATATTATTGGAACAATGGATTGAGGTAGCACAAAAAGTTAAGCCCTCCTATTCCTTCACTGTAACTCTGTTTAGACCTGTGCAAGGTGCAGGGCAAGGTCAAGGGCATAAGGAAACTCATGTCCGCATCTGATGTGTATGCAGTACGTTTAGTACATGTCACTTGACAGGCTAAAAGAGCTCTCGCCCTGCATAGGCTTTACCACTCTCCTTCCCCGAGGCAGCACACTGAAATCTATATACAGAAATGGCTGATAAGGATGAGCTACCGTCTTTTGTCGGACCATTTATAGAAGACCATCTGCATCCACTTTTCTTGAGCACCTGACAATGACTATTGACAATCTAAATTGAATTTGTGAAGTGAGCATATATCTTCCGGGAAAACCTCCTGAATGATAGCCTCGCTGCTGAATTCCTGCCAGGTTTTGGTAGCACAGCGGTGCTGTTCTCTGAGTGGATTTAATGGTTGCATCAGAGTGCAGATTATACTTTGTTCAGTCTGTCCCTACCTGCTACGAATTTATTGCTCGCTAGCCAGCTGTCTGCAGACATCAGGCCAGTGCCAAGTCCAGTCAAGAAACACAAACAGCAGGAGAGGATGAATTGGCGTGCCAATTTTTCTACTCTATCTGTCTTGAAACTAAAGTTTCATTTAAGTGGATGTCTGCTGAAGCAACAGCTGTATGGAATAACCTGTATTTTTTAATTACGCATATCAATGGCAGCCGTGCAGATTGTTCAGGTCTTTTATCATTCTTGCTCACCTTTCATGTAGGCTACATTTAGTCCTGAAAAATATGAAAATATGATGTTTCAATTTCCCTTAGTTATATTTTATCATTTTTTCTACCCAGTTTTCTACCCCAAAGATGTTAAATCAAAATCTTCACAGAAAGCTGCTTGGCTTTAGAGCTGCCATGATTAATCAATAAATCTTAGTTTTCAACTTTTAAATTATTCACCAACTAATATGATAATTAATAAATTGATGTGAGTGAATTTTAAGAGAGAAAAGTCAAAATTCTCTTAAATATGAATATTTTCTGGTTTATTTCCTCCTCTATGAGAGTAAACTCAATATTTTCAGGTTGTGGACAAAAAATTGACAATGTCTTCTTGGGCTTTGAGGGAACACTGACTGCAATTCTTCACCATTTTTTGATATTTTGGAGATCAACCAACCAACAACGTAACTTAGAAAATCATTTGACAGATTAATCAATGATGAAAATAATTGTTAGTTGCAGACAACTTGGCTTACAGCTTTTTTGTGGAGAAGAGAAAAGGGGAAGCAAGCTGTCCCGCACAAGAACACCTTATCTCCAGGGACAAAACTATCAAATAAGGATCTTTACTTACATAATTAACTGCAGAATAAACATCATCAATGTGACCATGCTTGCAAAGAGACAGAAAAAAACGAGCATGAGCAGTGAGCCATTATAAATACATGTAAAGGGGCTAGGTCTAGGGTAAGTCCAACTGCCATTTCACTGCACATAATTTCTATCATCCATGCTTCTATCCATCTATCCATCCATGAAAACCAAAGGAGTGCTCTATCTATGCTTCGTTGGGCTAAAAGGCTACAATGTTGCTGCTGACAGCCCCCAGTTCAAGCTGTCACTACACTCCAGGGCCAAATGGTTGCTACTTAAAAATACCGACAACATAGTGCTCCCACTGGGGTTTGATTGATATGGGCTCCTGGTGGCCTGTAACGATAAAAACACTACTGCTTCTTCTTTTAAAACCATAGTTGAAAATAATCTGTCACAAAAAAAGTGCAAAATGCAACATCCCAAAACACTTTTCACTGAAAGCCAAATTAATAGAGGTTTTGGTTTCAGTTAAGTGAGCAGGAGTGGGTTGGGTTAAGTGAGAACATTGTGTCTTTTACTTAATGTGGAAAACTGAAGAATAATTACAACTAATTCTAACATGAGCTATTTTTAAAATGTTGCTCGTGGTACTGGATCAAATTGAATAGACCAATTGCAACAGAATGGCTAAATATTAAATCAAAAGTCCCAGTTTCAAAAATGTCTGGAAATCTGCCAACTAAAGCCACGGAAAATGCTGTTTGCCCAAGCTTAGTATAATACCAAAATCATCTGCCACTCCACTGACTTTGGCAAAAATGGCACGAATTGGAGCTAGGGCAGGTGTAAGAGCAAGGAAATTGACTGGTGCCCAACAAAAATGTAAACTGCAACGATGTTTGCACTAGTATGCTAATACAGCACCAAAACCACAGCTAAATCCTTCCACATCCACAAACCATGAGGGAACCATCGGGGATGCCATCACCACACGCTCTGCAGCCTCCAACTTTGAGCTGCTCTCTGGGAAAATGGACAGTTGCAAAGCAGCAGCCAAAAATGTACGAAGCACAAATGAGGCAAATGGGGACTAAATTGCAATGCACAGATTGAGGAAACTGTCTGGATTACATTTCACCGGAATTGCACCCAATAGAATTTCATGTAACAAATAAATAAAATTGATTGACTGATGGTTTAAGTTGCATTCACACAAAAATATAGATGTGTTTCTGCCTTGCCCCTGGCTCAGCATTTGGCATGCTATTGCCTCATGTGGTGCTTTTTAAAACACACACACACATATACAAACACAGAGAGCACCAAACATAGATTGCATCAATTGTCAGTATATTGTGGTATAACTACATCAGGGATGAGGGGACTGAAGCAGAGAGAGATGGAGTGATAGACGGATGGAACCAAAGTAACATATTGTGACAAGTCAATTTCACCCGCTCACAGGGGAACAATGAAGCAAAAAACCTCTATTTGTAACAGTGTGTTTAGACACACACAAACACTCGCTGGTGCCACCTTACCAGCAATTTTTCACTTATATCAAAAACAGCTTTCAAAGAATTCACCTGAAACCAAAACATACAGAAACAAAAACTTTAGAAGTGATGAGAAATATGCACCCATTTCAAATGTTATCACTCGACTGAATTAGTGGTTATCAGCCTTATAGGTATGGGCTAGATGGGGCCTGCTACATCTTCTAGTAGGTTCAGAAGGTCGTTATCAGTTGTCATTGGAAGCAGTTTGCTTAAGTTTCACTTTTAGCTTCATTATGTAGTTAGGTTTAGAGAGGGAGATCATTGTTTGTGTTAAAATAAGCACGTTTGGGGATGTAACATAGCCTTAAGTGACAAATTTGCGCATGTCAGCTAAAATAAGTCGACGCTGATTTTTATTTTCCACACACCGGACACAAATCCCGCTCTCCTGGGTGAAAGTCCAGTGTTTGTTCGATCAACCCCCCTCCTCAACCTCCTCCATATGCAGATTTTCTTGCTCTTTGTACTGGCAATACTTCACCCGACTTCCTCTTTTGCTCCAGTCATAATCACTACACCTACTGGATGTTGCAGCCGAACAATAAACACAGCCATTTCATGGACTGATAACGGCTTACTGGACCTACCAGTTGGTGTAGCAGGCCCCGTCTGACCCATAGTTATAAGGCTGATAACCACCGATAACGCCTATTCAACTGAGTGAAGATGTTTGAAGCAAGGTAAATGTGAAGAAGAAAAAAAAAAAAAAAACCTTGAGGAGAATGTGACATGAGGACAGGAGATGTTTTTGCAATGAGTCTAAAGTGTGTGCCTGCATGTGTGTGTGTGTGTGAACCAAAGAGAGTGAGTGTGTGGAAATGATTGCGCAGAAATTAGGTGATTTGCCTATGAGCAAATGTTCAGCCATCAACGCAGCCCGCGACACACACACACACACACACACACACACACACACACACACACACACACACACACACACACACACGCTCTGTCATTAACCATAGTCTACAGCTCTCTCACTCAAACCAACCAAACACATCATTATACAGTCAAAGTCATCTAGGAGCAACCAAACCATTACATATGCCAATTATTAATGTGTTTTCATTCAATTACACACACACTCACATTTACAAATAAGAAGTGCGGACTGTGACAATGCGCTATGCTGCTGGAATGTTTCACTAACCAAGGTAATCAGGAACCATTATCATCAACCACATCCAAACTGTTTATTTTGATCAATGCACACATGTGCTGTACAACAACATGATACCTGTTGAGTTCCCATGGTAACAGCCTTTCTACTCATGTTCCTTCTACTGCAATCATATCTTGATTGCAATGAAGACATTTCTTTGTCTTGTTGTAAGTTGAATTTTTGCTCAGGAAAAACGTGGATGAAATTAGCAGGAATATTTGCAAGTTATTTGCTGAGAAGGAGCTTGTGTAGTTGGGGTAACATGCTGAAATAATAAGAGATATTTGTATTAAAAAAATCAATAATATGATAAAGTGATTATATATATTAATTGAAGGAACAAAAGACGAGGTAGCTCAAATTACAATAAAAAAAAAGCTATAGGAAAAAAAAAACTCAATGCAGAAACGTACTCACATAGCCCCTTTGAATGCTAAAATATATACTTACTATCGATACCATTGAATGTTAAGATTTTTCCTTTTTTATGTCATTGTATTTACCTCCTAATTCTTATTTAGTATCATTGGAAAGTTCTTACGAAATATATCTGACAGATTCATTATTTTTTTTCTCCTCATAAAAATATTAGTATTATTATTATTTAATTTATTTATTTATTTTTATCATCAAGAATTTGGACTTATATTTGGCATTGTGTAAATTTAACCAAGGACCTAAATTTGCTCTTAGATTTAAATTGATTGAAATGTTGATCGCATTAACAATTTCATCAAATCTTCCACAAATTCTATAAGCATTAACCAGAGTTTTGTCGCTGTAGGCAAACATATGGAATACATTATTTTCCATAGCACAGGCAGTTCAAAGCCAGTTATTTTAGCTTTGCCATTTCTTACACATCCCAGCTATATCTTTTAGTCTTTCTCTGAATTCCTCCCTTTCCCCTCTCCCTGCTTATTCTTTCCAGCACTCCATCTATCGCTCTCTAATATTCCTTCTTTACCTCTTCCTCACTCGCCATCTCTCTGTAGGATTGACTGAAGACTTTGGTTTACATCTCGCTGCCTCTGTGTGTGTGTCAGAGTAAGGACAGTAAGGATCTGTGGCTGGGAACAAACACCATTTCCCATTAGTTGTGTGCTAACACAGAAACAACTCTGTTGGGTGTGTGCATGTGTGCGTGTGTGTGTGTGTGTGTGTGCGCAGCCTAAATGATGTGTTAGCCCCAGTTACTCGTGTCTCAGTTGTGAGATCTATCATCAAAGAGTGAGGGGGTTTGGGCTAGCAGAGAGAGAAACAGGCAGAGGGAGAGACAAAGTGAGAGAAATAATAGACAGAGACTCATCTTCACTTCTCATTGAGACCCTATAAAAAAGCAACATGAATGCTAGAAGAGATGGAGGTAAAGAAGAAGCAAGCAAGATGGAGAGCACATAAGAGACCACCTACAGTAAATTGCCTGTACATTTACAATGTATAGTTGCTGTCATTTTCCTCATTCAGTGAGTTCATGAAATGCTTTTAGTGGTATAGTATTGATGCTGTCGTGATTTGAAATATTTAGTCAGGAACACACAAATGAGAATTGCACATCGATCTAAATTTAAACGATAAAGGGCCGACTGCGCAGTGTGCACTTGTCCCATAGCAACCAAGGCTAAGAGCAAATCTACACAACAAAAGAGAGCATGCTGAGGCACTGAACTGGTAATGCATGTGCTCCTGCATGGACATAACAGGAAGAAAGGGGTCATTCAGCAGTAGTCTGCTGATCATTCTATATATAGTTGTACTTTGTGTGTAATTATGTGCAATTATTCAGCTGAACCCTAGTCATGTTAGACCTTTTTGTTTTAATCTGTGAGCAAGCCTTTGATACATGCTCAAACAGGATTTGATGCTGCATAACGCTCCAGGTCCAATCACTCATGAATGCAGCCACAAACAATGGAAATAATGCAACTGTAAACCATGTCAACAAATGAACAAAGCAAACAAAACACCCAGCCACTTCTGCCGTGTAAAACCCTCTCCACTTCACTACTGTATTAAGAAAATCACCACACATCAATTACATATTCAATCAATGCAATTAGCAATTAGCCTCCTAATTAGCAATTAAGTGTACCATTACATCAACAATATGCTAACGAGACCTTGCTAATAACTAGCAGGATTCTCATCAACAGGGGGCTTTGATTGCTGTAGTCATGGAGGGCCTTAGTAGGCTTTTGTTCTCTGTAATGAATGAACATGTGAGATGTGTAAGACGTGTTGAATGGAATGAACAGCAGCATAGAGCTACATGGAATCAAACACAGTCAAGTTCAAGAGTACAAACAAGAACACACACCAACAAATGAACAGTTATGAGTAATTCTGCAGTGTATTTAATCTATACTCTCACTGTCAAGTGTGGAACCAAGGTCAAAATGTCGACTCGGATCGTGATTGCCAAGACCGACATATACCGTAAAAAAAAGGTAACGAGGTGGTATAATCAAACCACAAGTTACGGACAACAAAAGTATTTGTTAAAGGAATAAAAACGATGGTTCATTAAAGTCAGCTCATCCTGAATAAACACCAGAAAAATGTGCAGCCCAACACAAGTGAACCATGAACACCATTCAATATGTGGATTGTCCAGAGAGCAGCAGTTTACTGTTTCCTCACATGAATCATTTCTTTCTGCAGGATGAATTGACTCTTAGTTGTGCATTCATCCAGTAACCCAAGATAAAAAGGAGCTTATAATTACAGGAAATCTAATTATCATGTCACAAAAAAACCACAGTGAGATATACAATAGTTTAATGAGTGTTAAATGTTACTTAAAAATCAACTCAAGTGTGCAGGTGGAATGAAAAATCCTATGTTTTCTTGCACCGTGGTAAAAGTACATCTAACATACTGCATCATGTTACCATATGATCATTAAGCTTTTAAGAGACGTTATTTTTGTGTGCATGGTGTGATGAAAATAAATGCCATGATATTTAAGACCTGGCACAAGTCAATGAACAGAGCAAGCTTAAATCCTACTAATCCCAGACGCCAAAGTGGCATTCAATATTGCGGACAAATTCCGTATCGCATCAACAAAGCAGTACAAGATTTTTTTAAAATGTCAGCAGAATACTGTTCTATATTTGGATGCATTGAAAGACTGAGTGTTTAGATATGTGGGTGAGTGTGTTTGAGATCTCATTTTGGGTATGTGAGCATGTATATACTGTATGTAGGTGCAGGTTTGGATGAGTCTCAGTGCTTGTGCTTGTTTGTGAGTGTGTGTGTGTGTGTGTGTGTATAAATATTTCAAACTAAAAAAAGATCTGTGTGTTAAATCTGTGTGCATCCTCTTCAACAGGAACATCTCTAAACTCTGTCATGATGTTGTATCACTATAGCATGCAGGAAAACACAAAATGGGTAAAGACAGTGCTTTTATCTCAACTGGTTGAGATAAAACAAACAAGTGGGTGTGTCGCTGAAATAGAATAACTCTGCGGATGACCTAGTTAAGTAATGCTGTTTACAATTTACAATAAAAATCTGGCACTTTGTCAGTTGCTTGTGGTCCGTGCTTTTTCCCTCTGCCCTGTCACAGTACAGTCCAGTGCACCTGCTGCACCACCACTCGACTCTTCTGACAAAGAGTCAATCACACGGGAGGCAGCGGAGGAGGTTGGACCAGCCTCTGGTTCAAAAGTAGTTTAACAGACTCGACTGAGAGTGTTGGAATGAAGAAAAACAAGCTGCTCTGTATTGCCTTTCTCTGCTCTTCCGTTGACCTTCTCTGATTGTATTACAGTTAGCTTTATAGTTAGGTATTTTTGAGACAAGATTCTGTTTACAGCCCGTCATGCTGCTTCCTGTTGCTTTCTGTGTAATGACACAGCTATAACAGTGCAGTGACCCCCTTCAACAACTTGCGAGTGGACTCAGGGCCTTGTCGACTGATAACTCCAGTAATCGAGAAGGCAGCAGGCCTAACTGTGACTAGGGTTGCAGTGACATACCAGTTTTAAGGTACATCATGATATTAAAGTTTACGGTTATAATACCGTGCACATTTGCTTATCTATGGTGATGAAAAAAAGTGTAACTGAACAGAGAATCTCACCATTTTTTGGATATTTTCAAATACTTTTTACACATACTTGGATTAAAAATGGTTTCAGGTTTCAACTATAGTAATAAAAAGTTTATTCAACCAAAAAATAACCCTTGTGCTTTCCTTTCTTTAAGGGTCATTCTGACTGATACTAATATAAAATTGGTAATACCGTGAAACTGCAATATTTCCTGAGACCAAACTCTCATAGAGTTGCAACCCTAACTGCGGCAAAATATCAAGTTTATCATTATGACAATGAACACTACTTATGAGCTGTAGTTTTGTATCTCTAATACAAACACACACACACACACACGCACCACTTCCTTTGTTATACACACACATAACTACAAAGACACTCCTGTCCTCTCTCTCTATGAATACTTTCCCCACATCCTTTTTGGTCTGTCTGGACATATTTGTTCTAACCTCTCGTTCTTTTAAACAGTTCATTAAACTTGCTGAAACCTCCAGCAGAAGCGGTCATTGATTTAAAAAGTCTGCTCGTCTCCTCCTCTCAGTCAGTATGTGTTGCAAATTTGGTTAGATAGTACCATCCATATTTTAGCTCAAACCAAAGCGAGATAATCAGACTTTGCTTCTTCTCTGAATACCCCAGTGGCTTCCTTTCACTTGGCATCATCAGACCATGATTAGTTAACTTCCAGAATCCTGTTGCTTTCAGGAAAAATAGTAAGAGCAGATTGTGGTCTGGGCAGAAATATACTGTGCAATAAAGAAAAGAACCACAGCACAGTGTGTGTGCATGTGTGTGTGTGTGTGCATGGTGAAAGTACATGTGAAAAATGAGTGAGACAGAAAGAGGGCTGTGATTAACACCTAACAAGAGAATTCTTCATTTTTTTCTCAATACTTCCTGGCCATTTTATTGGTCTTTATGGTCCCACAGGAACCACCTCCCTATAGTTAAAGCCACTTGATTGACTTTTATGCTCCCTCAGGGCAAACCTCAGGGGCCCGAGTCAGGAAGTGAAGAGAGAGAAAAGTGGATTAGTGGGTAACGGTCATTCTTTAGAAATTCGATCGAAATCTGAAATGTACTCCAAGGAAAGAGCTTAAAGTAAAGGAAACAGTTGATAACTTGGCTGTCTGTTTTATGGTTTATGCTGTTGTGTCATAAAGAACAAAGAAAAAGGTTCATCCACCCTCAAAACTCTCATTAAGTTTTTATTGCGCTCATCTTTCTTGGTTTTAAAACTTGTCGACAAGTGATCAACACCAAATGTTAGCGGGGCGGCTCTTTGTCAGCCAGTTCAACTCTAAGACCGTGAGGTGTCTATAAACCTTAAAATGATCTTTAACTTAGAGTAAAGGAATTGCTTTCAATCCTAAAGAACATGCAAGTAATGAAAATGTTAATGTCATTAAACATACAAGATATGTAAAGAACACTAACTGTAATCACCCAGCTGCCATTTGCTTACACTAAAAATAAAACACATTCTTTAGATGGAACCTAAAAACTAAGGCTTATTTGCAATACAATATTCTATGTATGCAGGAATCAAATGCTGCATTCCTTCAATCCATTATGGAAAACCATAGGGTAAAGTCTCTGTTGTCTTTATCTTCGACAATGCAGATTTGTACACCAAGGCGTCAGTGTTAATGTAGCCAATAGCTATTCCAGAATAAAACACCATCCTACACGCTGTGTCTACTATCACAAAAGGTCCAATGGCTTTCAGGATTCTCCACTCATTTATTGCCACATCAACCGAAGCTGACAGCAATTTGTCTCTCTGTACTCAGGTAAACAAATGACAAGCCACTGAAATACAAATAGCTCATATTTACACCCACATACATTTCTCAGTCCGGTATTCGTTCCATTGGACAATCCATTATATGAGTCAAAACCAAAAGCAGTCAGTAAACATGGGTGCAGAGCAGTGGGAGCTTCAGCGTATTTAGAGTGCTAAAAGAAATGAAAATTACAGTAATTACCTTGATTTAACATAGATGTTTGTGCTCAGTCTAATCAGACATAAATAAGTATTAGGAGACTAATTTATGTCGAAAAGAAAAATTAGCATTAAGCTGCTCACACAGCCTGCACCACATTGCCTACACATATCAGAATGTATAGCGTAAGGGTTCTCAACATCTGCCTACTGAGTGTTTCTGCCTGTCTGACAAAAATGCACAGTAATCAGTGGTGCATTGGTAGATGACGAGGTGGGTGTGCTACTATGTAGATGGGTAGGTTACTGAGGAGGAAGTGGCTATACTTTTCTACATATTCCAATGACTTTTAAGCCTAAAGATGAGTATACTGTGCACGGCCAGAAAAGAGGTGGGTATACCCTGTATACCTGCGTACACCCTCCACTACGTCACCAACAGTAATCACTCATGAACAATTAAAATACAAAACAATGAAGCATGAGCATCTCTCATTAGTCTGTTTAGCAGCTTAACTAACCTCACCGTGATTAGAGATCAAAACCACAGGACATGATGCATCAATATGATGCACATTCTTCACAGTCTATATGTTGTTTCATGAACCAGCACTGTCTTTATCTCTCACACAAAGGTCAACAATAAAAGCCTTCTGTTTTTGTAAGAAAAAAAAGGCTCCCATTTAATAAGGACCATGTCAACCTAATGTCACAAACAGTGTGACCTTTTCTGTTCAAAAAGCTATAGTTCATGGATAGGCTACTCTCACAATACTGGAACTTGTAACTTCGATACAAAACCTTGAAAATATCAGTATTCTGTACCATTTTCAACAAAACATGGAAAATTTGAAAAAGGGCATACACTAAAAAAATTATTTAAAAAAAAGAGGTGTGCCATATCATCTCATTCACGATTATACCAGTATAATTTTTTAGATTTTTTTGATATGAAAAAATCATATTGTGATCGTGATATTTTGACTTGTTGACATATTGACGTCATACAGTTACCCACGGAAAAAATAAGCATGGCTAAAATGGAAATTATTACCGACTCTGCGATGGTTCCAAAAGAGGAGCAGCTTCAGTAGTATGGAATAAACTGTGGCATCCTGAATGTTTTATGAACAGCACCGGACTTCTCAGACTCTTTTAGCGAGTTACCCCTCAGAGGGAACTCATTCAGCGGCTCCTCTGGCAGCAGCACAGCGGCTCCTCCTCTCCTCTCTTGCAGTGTGCACACAGAAGTAAATGTCATCAAGTGATTGTCATAAATCTTTGGTAACATAAACCTACGTGATGCTCGCGGCTCCACAAAAAACGACATATATGTGAGTATGCAATAGTTCTGGTATCAAAACAGCCTGTCACAGGTTACAGCGTGATGATTAGAGGAGAAATGGCAGAGCATAAAGGTCCAGGTGGGCAAAAAAAAAAAAAAAAAAAAAAAGAACGACACATTTTAGATTTTGCTAAAAGAGAAAAAAAAAATGCCTGTTGATTTCTACAGACCCCATGGTACATTTTTTTGTATTTGGGAACTGTTTATTGTGTAATTTGTGGTAGATTTCATTTTCTTGAACTATTAATATTGTATACAGAATTTGAATCTCACTCTGAGTTACTGTTGATGTTCACAAACTAAAGAAATAAGAAATAACTTTTGTTTAGTTTTTACTGAATATTTGAAGGCAAACTGTTGGGTTAACATGTAAAACAATATCACTTATTCTGTTACAATTTTATTTTCATAAATAAATACTTTTTTTTTGCTACTAATTTGTCATATCAAGAATACTGTAATTGTAAAACACTGACATTATTTTATGGCCAGATTGCCCACCCCTAATTGAAAGATAAATATAACAAGTCTATGACATGACAAACACACAAAGACTTTTCTTGGTTAGTAGCAGAGAGCAGCTAAATGATCGCAGTAAAGATTAACAATAAGAGAGTGGGAAAGAGCGGCTGTTAGCGGTGTACTGATGCTGCGGAACAAGAGTATTGAAACTGTTTTGAATATTCAGAATCAATATGTAAGATGAGACGACATCTTACTCTCGCTCCAACCTCTAACACCTTATCTCAAAAAGTAAAATGGGAAAAAAGGGTTCACATGTCTGTATGAAACTGGCACAACTATAAATAATATGGACTTCACTTTTAACACTTTTTTTAAAAAAAAATGTGTGTGTGTGTGTGTGTGCATAAGTGCGTGCGTGTGTGTGTGTGTTTGTTGTCCAGCGTAAAATGCCAATGTACCCACTTGGGAGAGAAGAGTAGATCGACCAAACAGAAAAACTGTCTATGTGGACATTATTCCAAAATCACTGTGTGTGTGTGTGTGTGTGGGTGTGTATTCCTTTGTGTATGCACGTGTAAGTCAGAGCATACTGTGCTGTTTAGATCGCTATGGGACTTTTTAGTGTTTTGGTCAGACAGCATCATATATCATGGTGGTTTTATAACCCAAAGAGCTGTCTGAAAAAGAGCAAGAGAAGAGGGGAGGAGATAAGAGGAGGAGAGGCTGGAAGGAGACAAGAGAACAGCGAGAGGAAGACAACATGGAGGAGGCCACTTGAAAATTTTCAGTTCAACAGATGTGAGAAAAAAAGGCTTTCTGTCTTTGATATTCGCTTTCGTACCCCTTAAGCCTCAAACGCATCACAAAAAGATAGAAATAAAAAAAAAAAGAGTATTGTCATTCGGTAAAATATTATTTTGCAGATGTTGTTCACAGTGTTGACATTTTAGCTTTGTTCATTTATTAACAAGGGGCTGCTGGATCTCTTCTGATGTTTACTGTCATTATCATCAATAATATCTGTATACATTATGTAGGTCATCACTATTTACTCACAAGCAGATGTAGAGTGAGAAGTGAGAGCAGTATTCACCATCAAGCAATAACCAGCAGAAAAACTATGGCCTATTCTTGTCAGATATCTATTATGTTATTTATTCCACTCAAAGACAATGTTCACATGTAAGCTGATAAGTTGAATAATTATCTGTCCATCAGTCTAAAAATACACAGACTGATGTGATGTATTTATAATTGTTAAATGCTAATACACGCATGTATACAGTACATGAGCCATAATGAACACTGTGTTTGTACAGTATGTTTGTACATGTGAGTTTTATGTGTTTATGTGTATGTTATATTATATGTTATATTTTGTCTTTACATAAAGCACCCTGAACTGTTTTTGTATGATATGGTGCTAAACAAATAAATTGAAACTGAACGGAATTGAATTTTGCCAGATTTACGAGTTCTGAAATAATGGCGACAACTCTACGCTGCAAAACATGCAAATAAAACCAACAGGAAAAAAAATAACCACAAAAAAAATAAAAAAAATAATGTTTATCGAATTTTTCAGACATCCTCCTCCCCCTTTCTTTTCCCAGCTCTGTGTGTTCAGGACAGTGGTGATAAGCTGAAGCTTTTAGCCGGCTGACAGAGTAAAGCATGAATGAAATGAAAACTGAATAATGTGCTCCAGCTCTGTGTGTTGGGTGTTTATGGCTTTATACGCTACTTCTTGGGAGTTCCACCAACTCCCCGTGCAACAAATGAGAGCCAATACGGTCTAAAGAGCTAAACGAAGCCAGTTGTCCTCTGGACTGAGTGGGCTGTGCGCACACACACACACAAGCAAGCATATACACACACACACACACACACACACACAAATATAAGCATGCTGGCCTATTTGGCAACTGTTGCTCTTTGCCAACCCTTGCAGCAGACATACTGTAGTGTGAGTGTGAGTGTGAGTGTGTGTGTGTGTGTGTGTGTGTGTGTGTGTGTGTGTGCAGTCATACATCATTACCTGTGCTGGCAGGTGTGAGGCAGAGGGGAGTCTCACGTTGAAGCATCAGTGTCGTTCAGGACCATACAGCCGTACACAGCGCTAAAGAAACAGAAACGTACCAGTAAGTAAGGAGTCAGGATCCTACTGGTACCAGTATGTGGCCTAGTGTGGCCATGACTTTTATTTCTGATAAGCTAGGCCTGGGTGTTTGTTTGTTTGTTTGTCAATTTTATAATAAAAAGAGACAACCCTTTTTTGAGGCCAGAAATGCAGAATTTATTCAAAAGCCTAGCGCGTTACATTTCAGTCCAGTAACCATCAAGACCAGGGGTGTCAAAGTCATTTTTGTTCACGGGCCACGTACAGTCCGATTTAATTGCAGGTTGGGCAGACCAGTAAAACCACTGCATAATATCCTATAAATAACAAACACCTCCATTTTCCCTTTTTTTTTTTTAGTTTAAAGAAGTACATTTAAAAAAATGCTAATCCACTTACAAAACAGATGACACACAGTCTGTGATGTATCCAGAAGAATAAAACTGCAATTTCAACAACACTTCTCAGTTTTTCCATATTCAGTCAATCGTCTACTCACTGTCATCACTTAAGCAATATCACACGAGAGGGAGTGATGTTGTACTGTGATATCGTCACGGCTGTGATTCGGTCGTAGGCCAACAGGCCTACAACAGTTCAACAGTTAAATAAGCAAGGCTGATTAAGACATGTTGAAAAATGAGGACAAAATAGATAATTTAAGCATTTTATTTGTCTTCCGCCAACAAAAATAGTTCCCTCAGGACTCCGCTGTCACCGTTGCTATGTAACGCAGACATGGTGCGCCAGGCACTTACTCTTTATACACATTTATCTGCACGTTTCCATTAATTGTGCAGCCGGTGAAATAAGTCTCTGGTGACTGCATGGTGGACTGTCGCTTCACAGGCACAGCCGACTCTGCCTTCTGATCTGACAGTATGTTGCTTTTCTCCAAGTCATTGAGCTCCGCTGATGAAACACTGACAAACCTGGATGTGTGCTCAGATGGATTCAGCTTCTCCTCTCCCTCATCTTCCTCTGATGACCATTCATAGTTCAATTCAAAACTTATTTTAGGAAATAAATCCATATTTTTGGCTGTTTGACAGTGGATGAATTAATTAGCCTACAACGCAACTGCTGACCTAACTGACACTAACCGTCAGTTTTGATTTGATTGTTGATTGCAATCAGCTGTGAGGCGGAGTGATACATACACAGTGAAATAACCGTGATGTTGTACTCCAATATCGTCACGGTTTTACTGTCTCTCGACCAATCAGATGGCAGGGCCGGAACTAACTGTTGTATAAATGTGCATTGTTCTATACATTGCCTCTCCTGTGTAGTTACATCACCGGACCAAACTAAAGTGACAGAAAATAACTGTATTCTGGTCGGGGTGGAAAAACCTCTGAAGCAGCATTTTTGCATGAAGAAAGCTACTCCATTTTTAACTTGCTTCTAAAACCTGTCACCTCTTAGCCTTCACAAGTGCATAACTATAAGTTGTGCAAAGACTGGACCCTTTGGCGGGCCGGTTCTGGCCCCCGGCTTGTGTGTTTGACACCCCTGATCTAGAAGACATTTTGAATGAGCTCTGTTAGTGTTTCACTGTGTTTTGTTTCTAGTTCAGATATTTTTTTTAAATCTTATAACATCAATATTTGCTCTGTTAAAAACAGGGAGGCTCAGATTGCCAGGGATCTTAAGAGAAACATGATTCTTGTTGAGCTTGTTGCGAAATGATCTAAAGCACATAGAAGGCTCAGATTGCAACAAATTTTAGGAGAGGCAGGATGCTTTCTAAACTAAAACTAAAGCTGAAACTTGTTCCTGATTATTTATGTAAAAAAGTAAACATATATGAAGGCAAGAGATTTGTCTTCTGGCGCACTGACAGAGAACGAAAAACACAGGGTACCAAATTACAAAGAGATGCACTGTTTCTGCAAGTTCAAAGATTTTTGCTGCTGGTGTGATCTCGTTTTTTTTCTCCCTCCATGTCTCCCCTCAACGACACATACAGTAAATCAAGCATTTGCCCTTTTACCCAGGGGCAGAAGTAACTTGACTGAACCCTCTGGTTACCACGCCAAGTCACCGCAAAGCAAGCACTGAGTGTGCTGCAAAAGGAGCAAAGGAGCAAGTTCACCTCCTGGGCACTACTGAGCAAGGAACCAAACCCCCAACTGCTCAGGCGCGACCCAATGAGGCAGCACCTTTGCTCTGACATCTCTCTGTATGTTAATACCTGTGTGTATTTTGGGCCTGTGTGTAATAATAACAAATTGAGTATAACTGAATTTGCCCGACAGCAATTGATTAAGTATTCCTTAGTCTTCTTCTTCTTTGACAAACTGTGTTATCTATCGTGTTTAAGTACTTTTACTTCCTTTATATTAGGTAGCACTTAATCTCTATAAACAGATATCTGCATTTTTATACAGAATTTAAGGGAATGGTAGAGTATTTTGGTATCAGAAACATTCTAGTTTCTGTTTTTAGTCAGAGTATTGACCAGTCACGCTGAAGCAGGCTTTGGTTGCCTGCAGGTAAACAGTTTGTGTGAGAAGCAAAGAAGGCACACTGGCTGAAATGCAATCTAGAAAACCAATGGCTATTGTCTGATAGCGATTTAGCTTTTTATTAGCTTTTACCTGATTAATCTGCATTGATATGCAGATGGTAATTAAACTAAATGTTGTCTGGACCTGTCTTAAGTTGTTAATCAAACCATAAACAATGAGCAGCGCATAACAAAGGAAGTCCTGGCCCTGATGTCTGCTGGTTTCTCTGGATCTCTCTAAATACTGGCCGTTGCCTCCAGAGGCTTTACTGTCATCAGACGATAGCTAATGGTTTCCGGGACTGGGTAGCACACTATGGACATGTTTTGTGGTTATTGTAGTTTCTTTAAATGGTTATGTCTCAGACTATCCCCCTGTGTGTCAGAGCCTGATCAGCCACTATATAGAGCATGTTTCCACCATGTCTCAGTCTGTCAGGTCAGTTTGTGCTGCTCAGTTTTCTTCTGTTAGTATTTCAGTCTAGTTCTGTTTTGCTGACCTCATTTATGGGCCCAGAGTTATTTTCAGAAGTATTTTTTTTTTTTTTTGGCCTTTTGCTTTTTGTAAGTAAAAATGGAAAACATCTTTTTTAAAAAAGCACATCTCTATCTCTCTGGTCTAACCGCTTGGTCTAAAACACAAGGGGCTTCTTCTAAATGTCAAATTCCATATAAATAAGAGACTAAATATGACAAAAAATAAGCCCAACTGTGTTAGGAAATCAAATAGGAGGCATGGATGGATTGTGTGGTAACACAATCTTACATACCGTTGAGGAGCAGATTTACATTAAAGTGTAATTATTCAAATACTCAGGGGTAACACACATGTAGCAGTGCACACTGTAATGGCAGTGGAGGTTCAGTTTACAGTACTGTGCATGGCTAACATATTTTGCTGTTTCATAAAATGAAATTAGCAAGCACAACCACCCAAACCTGATTAGCCTCCTTTGAGTGTCCACAAATACCAAGCCTGATCCAATATTTATTCTAATTATATGTCTATACATTTCCCTAAATACTGTAATTGAGCAGCACAGCTCAGTTTTAGCCTAACTTAGGTCTACAACAACATTATTGAGGCAGCTTAGATATTTTACATTTTGCATTGTGTCATGTAGTGTTCTGCACGATATATGTACAGAGAGGAGTGTCAGTCTGTGAATGTTGTAAATGACAGAAAGGTCATGTGCCGCATGTGCAGTGGACAGCTTCATTTTTCAACATGAACAAAACTAGACAAGCCACAGAGGGATGTCACAACATTGCCGGAATACTGGGGATTCATACCAATTTGTGTGCTTATTTTTTAAACCATCAGACTCACTTCAGTAAGTGACTTTGCCAGCTGCTGGGTGTGTGTTTTACTACTTACTTACTTACTTTAACAGCCAGTCACAGTGCTGTGCACCAAAAACCAGTTCAATGGAAATGGATTTGGTATAGCTGTTAATGATCCGTTAAAAGATGTCTTGTTTGGCCCTGAACCTGATTCCTGCAGATTGGCTCAGGAATCTGTGAAACTGTTAGATGGTTGATGATTGTGCTAGCACACAGGAACATCAAAAGCTTGAATATAATGAACACTTTTCTTTTTCAATGAATCCGGGCTCAGCTACCACGTCCTCCTGGGACACTTCGGCTAACACTGGGCTGGGTGGTGAAGCCTTCAGACTCTCACGGAAATAAATGGAGGTGTTAACTTGCTGTTTCCCAGTCTGAAAGGGCCTGGCCTGTACTCACAGTCAGGGTACGTGTGTGTGTGTGTGTGTGTGTGGTCAGCTAGCCTGTTAAAAATTCAGTACCTTCACTAGTTGGCACCAAAAATGTTTGTTAGAGGAAAACAGGAGGATTTTGGAAATGCAAGTGAGACTAACCAGCAGCTCTGATTAGGGCTGGGCAATATGACGGTATATAGTGTACAATGGTAGAAATGTGTTCACTGGTAAAGATTTGGTAATACTGTTTTTACCACAGGTGCTATTTTGGGCAGGCTTTGTAGCAAATCAAGGCTGGATTCTCACATGATGTTGTGAGTCACACAATATCTCCGGATCTTGCAATCTCCCAAATCCAGCTGCCTCGAGAGATAATGAGGTTTGGGCAGACATGGAAAAAGGAAATTGAAGTTGTAAATTCAAAAACCTTGAACTCTTGAAATCATAATTTTTAGGAACCTTAGAGTTTCCACTTAGAATACATTTTTGTTTTATTGTTTCCTGTCTTTTGTTTCAACTCAAGTGTTGTGTCTTGCGAGGTGGTTGTTTTTTTTTTCTTGTATGGAAGTTCCAACTAAAAGAAAAAAGATAACCAAACGGAAGGTGTGATTATTTTAAACCATGTCCTAACTGAATTTACAGAATAATTCCTGTATTACTGTTGCCATGTTATAAAATTAAATGTAGACAATTTTGACCATGTTGCCCAACCCTAGCTTTGATCACCAACTCTCTTTCTCTCTCTCTTTCACACACACACACACACACACACACACACACACACACACACACACACACACACACACACATACACCAACATGTGCTCTCAGCCTCATACACACGCATGTTTCCCGCTAGGCTGAACGAGAGAGGTGCTGTAGGCTTGTCATTAGTTGGGCGCACAGGAGATCTTGAGAAGCCTAAATGTACGTGTGTGTATGTGTGTTTCCGTTTGTCAATTTGCATGCACACTCGTGCATGAGGGAGTTACCGTGTGTGTGTGTGTGTGTGTGTGTGTGTGTAAGAGAGAGAGAAAGAGAGTTGGTGATCAAAGCTAAGTTATTTGTTAACTTTCATATAGTGAGTGATTGTCAGGTTTTGTAGGATAACGTGCAAATGTTCATAATGTATACTGTAAACTGCCACACATTTCAGCGCCATTTAAAACAAGATTTAGTTACTGAAAATTGTGATTAACGATTTCAAATGGCTTTTATAAAAGTCTTTTTCTTACTTTCAGACTAGCCGTCTAGTCGAACTTTAAAGGTCCATTTAAATGTCCCGGAAATTATATAAACATAAATTATATCATAACTATAAACATAAACGTACTAGTACAATACGATAATAATGCAGACTTACAAAATTCAACTTAAACATCACAATTGACTTTTCCTAAGAGCAATCTTTGTCATTCATTTAAAATTGATTTCACACCTGTAATTTTATTCATTTGGTCCAACAAAAGCAACAACAGCAAAAAAAAAAAAGATGCATCACTGCCAAGATGTTTAACATGATGTCACATCAACTGAGAGTGAGTCATAGATTGGGTAATTTCAAGGACCGTCATCCTGCATCATTTGCGTGACATGGTCCCATGTGGTGGGTCATGCACGTCACGCAGCACTTTCCTAAACCTATGTATGTGTTTATTCGACTTATGTCACAATGAGTTCACTGATTGTAAGTAGTATTAGTAGAGACTGCAACTGAACGTATGTTGTGAATACAGACGAGTCAGAATAGGACAAAAACAGGCACCTTCTATTGTAACATTACTAAAAGAGATAACTTAATAAGAAATTGATGTAATTGTAACTTTATACCTGCAGTACAATAACATATATGCTATCACCGAACAATGTGGGTGGTCCACTTCGCTGTCACACCATGAACAAACCGCATCCGAGTTTGCTTGGAGGAGACTCACTTTTTTTCAGGTGGGCTTGGTTCAGTTGACAGCTTTCACACCACCAAAATATAATCTGAACAAAGTGTTCATTTTAACTAAACCAAACATGTCAGGTGTGAAAGCCCCCTCAGAGAAAATTACTATTAAGGCAAACCTAACAAGCAAGTATTTGCAACTTCTTCTCAAAATGTGTTTCATTGCACTGTACTTCCATGTCTATAAAATCTATTAAAGCTGCCATTCAGTCACTTTCTCTCTGCTCTGAAAAGCCGGAGCTGTGCTTTCCCTTGACGTGCCTTTGTGTTTTTCTAGAATAGCAAGAGAGAGGAAACGGAGAGACATGCTGGCATTGCCTGTGCATACACGTTACTATGTATAAATTGTCCAATATTAGCTCATTGCAGATATATCAATGTCGGCAGAAATAAAGGATAATAAAGGATATAAATGACAAAAATTCACATACAGACCTACTAAAGGTATGGTTTAAAACAATGTCTCCATTCACCAGAGAGTACTATAGGCTACATGTCTCAGTCATAATTGTGAAAAAATAAAAAATAAAACAAAAGTAAAAAATAAATAAATAAAAAAAGGTTGATGTTATGATTTATGTAAAGATAATGAATATAAATATTGGTATCTGCCTAGACAATCCTGTATCATTTAGGCCAGTGGTTCCCAACTGGTGGGTTGTGGTCCAAAAATGGGTCGCGAGTCCATTCTGAATGGATCGCAAGTGACTCGCCTACCTCTCTACGCCTAAGCACAGAGCTTTTACTTTAAGGTGCTGATTCCTGCTGAAGAGTGAGTGAGTAACGGACAGCGCCTTGACAGAAACAGCAAAGTAGCTCGAGGACATGGCCAAACCCAAGTATGACACTGAATCTATTGAACTGTGTGGACCTTGAACTAATGACAATGGAGAAATCTGGACCCCGTGGTTGGACCAGTTGGGAACCACTGATTTTAGGCATTTGTATGTGTATTATTTGTGTACGTGTACTAACTTCGCCAAAATCTGACATAACATAGGAGGTGATTAAATATAAATGTATCCACAACTGCTTTTTGTGGGGGGGGGGGGGGGGGCAAACACAAAAAAAAAAAAAAACAAGAGCCATTTAGTAATTCCTTTACAATATTGTTTTTCAGCATGGAAAATCCATTAAACTCACCATGCCCTTGTATGCAGGATAACAATAACTACAACAACAATACTATTAATACCAATATTAATTCAGTGTTCCACAGACAACCAGTGATATTTCCCAAGCTGTTTCTGTCAAACACACGCACTCCTGGTGCATCAAAGATAAAGTTGTACTCCATTATTTTCAGACATTTCAAGACTACTAATACAAGAGCAATTACAGCCTGTAGGCAAGAAAATCCACTTTGAGAACAACTGGCACCATGTACAAAGGAACAATACTTAATTTAAGAAGTGGGAATGTTAGAAATAATACCAATACTAATAACGTGGGAAGAATGAAACACTGACTGGAACGATTAAAAGGAGAATGCAGATTAATGGGCTAATAACTGATTCACAGAGCTGCAGAAAAAAAAGGAAAAACCTATCAATAAGCAGCAGATGAAAATGAAAACAAAGAATAGAGCTGCATTTGTATTCACATTTTTAAGAACTCTCCAAACTACAAATGCATCAGCAATTACCTAACTACCAAAAGTACAGTAATCAATTATCAATTAATTAACTTGAGCATAAAGTCAAGACAACAACTTTTTACATGGGTCCCTGCATCCAGGACATATTCCATTCCATTCAAGGTAATAATTGTATGTAATTACTGTACACGCCAAGAACAAAAGTAAAACAATAAATTCAGTAAGTTAAAGCTTTACTTTGAAATAACTACGACGTGTTAACATGTTTATTTCAAATAAATACAGTATGTAGCAGCAGAGGCTCCAAATGTACAAATTTTCCATTTGAATATTAAATATCTAACACTGCCACATCTTTAGGATTTGTCAGACCATACTAAGTAGCTTTATAGTAAATTTCTTTCAATTTCTAAACACATTTCACACTTGCAGCTTTCACACAATTTGTCTCGTTGCTGCCACTGTTAATCCTCAAGAAAATATATCTGTTTGTTGAAGGAGGAGTTGTGCTGTGACAGAAAGGTTTAAGGAACACTGCACCTCTGTGAAGAAGCAGAAAAGGAGCTGAGGAGGATTGCACCCCTCTAATACAGGCCACTCACACGATGTACCCCGCCGACGACATGTTCGACCTGTGTCTCATCCCGTCATACATGACTACTGTCACAAGTTCATCTTTAGGTCTTGCTGTTCACAGAGTCAGAAACAGAAGTCTGCACCTGTTCCATACAGCATCACTGCCAAACCATAGAATTGCATTAAACTGAACACTGTAACCCAAGATTCACACCAGAGGTGAGATGTCAGCGGTGTGTAAGCACTATGGACTGATCCATCTGTTGAATCAACGCTGACCCAGTTAGACATCACTTCTAACCTCAGATCAAGTTGTCCTTTCTCCACTGCAGCTCCCAAGAAGGTGAAAGGACAGCCATCTGCCAAATTGTTTTCACTGTTGCCAACTCCTCAGTAAGAAAAGTAGCTATTGGCTGTCCTAAAAGTCGCTAGAAGTCGCTAAATGACGCCATCGCCTAATTTGCATAATTGCCCATATGCATGTAATTGTAATGGCTGCTGTAGGAGAGAGGAATAACGTCGTGGGAGAGAAAAAACTGAGTAAAAAAACACCCTGAATATGTTTAGAACTACAAATGAACCTTCTTTCAGTGATTTATATTAGACAAAGAAAATTTTACATTTACATCCCACCCTGACTGTAAACCAGGTCGGGATCAGCCAGCGGCGGTTCCGCGCATGCGCGATTCACTTGCAGTCTGGACGTGGAGGGGTTAACATCTCCTGCTCTGACTGCTGCTGGGAGGGAGGACTGGGCCGTCTGTGAGTGCTTTGAGGCGAGAGAGGAGCCCACGGCAGCATCCGCTGCTCGTTGAGAAGAATAAGAATGATACGTGCTCTCACAACAGAGTCTCCAGAAGTCTTCAATAACATCAGAAAAAGTCGCTAGATTTGTCGCTAGTCGCTTTTTTGAAAAAGAGTCACTAGAGGGGTCTGAAAAGTCGCTAAATATAGCGACAAAGTTGCTAAGTTGGCAACACTGATTGTTTTCACCGGGATGACTCATATAATGTAGGAATATATGTACATATGCATTAAATGACCACATTTTTCTAAATTCTCTGAGCGCCTATTTTCATTCCTTGATGACCTCTGTGAAAGACTTGTGCCAGGTGACAAAAGGGAATGAGTGAGACAACATCCAGAATGTTCTACGGAGGTTTAAAGTTTACGATCCGCATATGATCAGATGTCCTTCTTGGACGTAATGAATGCTGGACATCTGCAGAAGTGTTATGTGGATGGAAACTTGACAGGGTTGAGTTGGTGTGGATTGATCCATTTGTATAAATAGAAGAATATTTGTTCCATGTGACAGATTAGTGACAGATGTCTACTGAACCGTTTGGTGCAAGGCTCTCTGTTCTGTACGCATTACGAACAGAATGATACGTTGAACTATCCTATTACATTTTGAAAAAAAAATGTACAGCTTCAACTGTGTTTAATATAACGTTCTCAGTGCCACTGCGCTCAACAAGGCAGCCCACACAACGAAACAGGCAACATGCTGTCAGCAACCCCCCTCCCCAGCTCGTTGCAAGATGGTTAGTAAGATGGCAGTGGCCGATGTTTTTCTGTTGTCACATCAGTTTTGCACAGGCTAAAAGAAGCTCGAGACTAACAGTCACAAACTTAAATTAATTAGCAGGTATACAAGGAATGTTCAGCAAATTGGCTCTCTGATCTCACTGCTGTGTGACGAGATGGCGAGTAGCAGCTGGTGTCCCGGTAAAAAGTGAAAGGACACAATAAACTCACTAGGGTCGCGTCAGAGGATGCACCCTATTGTTGCCCTGATGATGCTACACTGTGAACAACGAATCCCTGTAAAATCAGTAGGGACAGTGAGTTAGCTCTAAGCAGCCGGTGGCCACGGCTGACGGAGGTTGAGTTACAATACCAAGCATTCAAGCTCTAGTAAGTAAAAATGAGTAGTGGGCAAAGGTAAATTATAAGGTTGTCATGAGGTGTTCAGGTAATCCTGTAAAATGTAGCTTTTGGTGAGAAACTTGAATAAACACAGTTGTTTGAAGGAGAAATCTGTTGATTTTCACAGCATTAAAAAACATTAGAGAGGGAATTATGATTCTGCCTATTATATACCATTAAAGGATTTCTGAAGCAGTTTTTTTAAAGATGTTTTTCATGTGAAAAGTTATATCAAAGGTTGTTTCAAAATTGTGTAGTGTAATGAAATTTATATTTTGTGAGGAGCTGTTTTTGTTTCATGTTCTGGTAAGAAGACACCTCTGAAGATGGGTCACTCATGTACAGCTCCTAGTTCCTCGTCAAGAAACATCATGTTAGTTTTAATAAATAAAGTAATTAAAATAACATATTTTCAATAAAGACAAATTTAAAAATGAAGGATATTTCTCTGGCACTTTAACCTTTTTGTTATATCGCAAATGCACTGAACCATGACACAGCTGTAATGTTTTGAATGAAACCTTGAATGCTGTGAACCATTACACCCCTAATGTCTACAGATGCCTTGTGCAATGCAGGCTACATTGGCTGTAAAGTCAATTAAATTGAAGTTTTAGTTTACTTTCATAATTTAACATGCTTCTTTCTTTCTTGTGAGCTCATTTTGGTATAGGTGGAGAGGACTAGATAAGGCTTTTTTAACAGACTACCAGAGGACCTGCACTCTTCACTGTATCCTCTCCTCTAGAGACACATGCTTACATCGCAGCCCCGCTGTGGTCCCTTCTCTGTCTTATCCGCTCACCACTCTGAAGCCCCAGTGCCTCAGCGTCGGCTCCACGGCACCAGATCTTTTCTCCCTCCTTCACTACCTGACTTGTCAATATGTAAGGCCCTCTGGGGCAAAGACCATGTGTAACAGTGGAGCCCTGTCTCCTAGAAACTATGTTTGTACATTTGTAAATTCTTTTCATAATTATATTGTGGTGACAGTGTCATTGCTGCCTGGATTATGTTTAGAGACAGCATTTCTTTGACTTAATCGAAACACTACATTTATGTACTGCGCTGGAATCACAGGGAGTTGGTCGTGGTGGACGGCAGACACACAAAGTGCAGGACTGTGGCATCAAAATGACAGGTCCACGTCCAGATTTGGTTAAGGTTAGGGAAATATCATTCTTTTGGTTAAATGTTTTTAAAAATGTAATAATAAAAAAATAAAGCTGTAGCCACTATGAGTGGATAGAGTGTTGAGAGATCGCCTGTTTTGGTGGAAAACAAATGAAATGCATTGTCAGTGAGCATTTTGCTGATACATTCAGTATCAACATTTTTACGACTTGCTTGACACGTTAATTAGCAATTTACTCGGCATTATGTTTCCCTTAAAAACATTTGCTGTTTTAAATTAGTTGTATATAAGAGTAATTTCTATGGGATGGGCCTAGAGCAGCGTGTTCTGCTTATGTTTCATACAGCATTGCCTCACACGGCAGTGTCTTGTAGTTCCGATTTTTTTTTTCCTACTTTAAGGAAAAACACTGAAGTTGAATTGCTCAGTCTATTATCTACAGAGGGTTGTTAAGCTTTTCAATAGAACCTATTTATGGTGGTAAAGCCATAAAAATACTATTAAACTGCACATCAAGCTCTTTGCATGAAGTCCCAGTTAGATTTGACACAACAGAAATTCACAGTGAAGCTCGATTCTCGCAACCCCCACTGTCTTTCTCCCTCCCTTTAGATGCAGTCCCAGTTACAACAAGTCGCAGGAATACCTGACAGACACAATAAAAGTCACTGGTGCAAAGCCCATGGAAATTGTTCAGGTATACACAAAGATTTGATCTGTAGTTCAGTGTGCAACAATGACAATGAAAGCTTTGTGAACAGTAGAGCTCTGATTCTCTGCCCGCGCCCAATTGGGCCCGACCTGACCCACCGAGTTCGGGCCGGGCAGGGTTGTAATTTCTCATTATTCTGCCAGGCTTGAATTGTGTTGGTTCCTCGCCAATTTACCTTCTTTTTATGAAACTGGCAGTTCTTGTGCGTAAATGGCAGGAGTTTTAATGGACTGAATCAAGAGGGAAAGAGAGAATGGGGGTTGGGGGTGGCGGCATGCAACTGAGAGAGGGAAAGTGACGGAACAACACAGCGATAAAGCACAGAACTGGGGGAGAGAGATAGGGCAACTTGGTTGGCAGCGTTTACTTCTGCCTCCCCAGCAGTGGGAGAAATTTGTATAACATGCAGAGAGCAGCGGTGATCATCATCTGTGTGCCACATCGCCATGGACCACCATGCACCACAGATGCACTGAGGGGCGCAGCCCGCTCTGCCAAAATTCATGTTGTGCACGAGCTGACAAACTATTGAAATAAGGAGGAGCAGAAGGAGAAGTGGTGTAATGAAACACAACAGCCCATAGCTTGTAATAAATGTTTTAATATTGTTTTGTGTGTACACACACACACACATACATGTATATATACATATATATACATACACATATATATATATATATATATATATATATATATATATATATATATATACATATATATATTTATTTTATTTTATTTTATTTTTTTAAATTAATCAGGTTCCAAAACCGCTGCCATGGTTCAGGCTTGGACAGAAACTGTACGGGTTCATTTAGGGTCAGGCCTGATTTTTGGGCCCGTTCGGTGCTCTAGTGAACAGAAACATCTACAACTGAGGCACTGATAATATTAAATTCAGTTCAGATAATTATAATTTTGTTCATTCCTTTTAAAAAAATCTGTCCTTTGTATGTGCCCATCGTAACTATTTAGATGCAGTGGGCAGCTAAAGTGCAGCATCTCAATTCAATTCAATTCAATTTCATTTATAAAGCCCAATATCAATTATCGTTCAAAGTTACCACTGCGCTCTGACCCTCCTGGTGCGTAGTCGAAATAAATATCCAGAAAGAACAAAAATAGTTTGATAGTTTTTAATGAAGCCTTTCAAGCATTTTTAAGGACAAAGCGCTTTCGGCCGTCCGGCCTTCATCAGTGTGAGTTGGTCAATATCACAAATGACAATTTGCCTCAGAAGGCTTTACAGAATACGACATCCCTCTGTCCTTGGACCCTCACAGCAGATAAGGAAAAACCTTTAACAGGGAAAAAATGGTAGAAACCTCAGGAAGAGCGAGCATGGAGGGATCCCTCTTCCAGCACGGACAGACGTGCAACAGATGATGTGAAGTAGATGTTGTGTGTACATGTCGTGTGTATCTCAAGATCAATTTCAGCCCCGAGGTCACCGGCAGGAGTATTCCTAATACTAATGGTAAGCATGAATGGGGGGCGGGGTTGGAGGAAACCAGAGCACCTGAGGTGAACATGCACCTTTCACACAAAAAGGCAGGGGGAGGCCCTGGTGAGCTGCGAGCCCAGGACCCTGTTTCTGTTGACAGTGTTAACTGCTTGATGCCCAGCCCCTGTGTGTTCTCTCACAAATGGCAGGATCTATACTGGGTACAAACTGACATGATTTGCACTATTAATCTGTGGAAAAAAGGGAAAATATACAAATGAACCCAAGTTACATTTAACTAACGCCTCTCCTGATCTCTTCCCCCCTTTGTCCAAATCACATAGTTCTGAGGTTCAACTCTGTTTTCTTTTTTTTAAATTATTGTGATTAATTGAACAGTTCTACCTGCCTCAAAATGAGGTTAAAATGGAAATGGAACTTGAATACCATCCATTCCTACCAGCCCTCCATGTTTTTTGGTCAGCCTCCTGATTACCACTGCCCCTAACCCCATACTTCAGTTTTGCAGTCTTTATGTTATCTACATTAACATTTTTATTTGACCTTCTTAAAGTTTCACTATTCCCAATTTCGGCTCTGGCATTTCGAAGCTATCACATCTGTCCTTGCTACTATTTTTGTGAACAACCTGCAGAAGGAGTGTTCCAACACTGGTATTTTCCTGTCCTCTAAATTCGTTCTTCCCATCTGTTGTATTTTGGTGCCCAGCACATCACACCTGGTGCACAGGTGGGAGGAGAGTTTAAAAGGATCTTAGACTTTGCGCTGAAAATAGATGTCTTAGACAATGTTTCTGGTGCAATGCCACTCTGCTGCCAAAATGCTGTTGTTATGCAAATATACAGCAGAATACTATACGAAAACCTCCTCCTTAATTTCGTGAAATCTTGTGAAAAATGGAGGACAGAGTACAGCCCTGCCCAAAATTTCCAAGACACCAAAGCATCTGAAAAGCAGTGTGTGGCAGTATTTTGGGTTCTCCTCCGCAGATGGCAAAATTACGTGTTAGCCGACTTTGTAAAAAGCAGCTGCCTCACACTACATCAACAAGTAATCTGAATTTTGGCTTTGTTTTTCACTCAAAACTACGTTTTTAAAAAGTCGACAGCCCTATGCCACATACCTTTACACATCAGATGGGCCTGTTATACCTCAGTGTTCTGATGTTCATACAAGAGATGTCAGATTGGCTGCGCTCATTATTTCTGTGTGCCATGACCTCCTTTCCAACTTCTGTTGCAGGTTATTCAGCAGATCATGTCTGATTCAATACATGCATTACAGTGTAAATGCTGCTGTACATGCAGATTCTATGATGTGATTTGAAAATTTACAACCTGAGAGAGCAGAATCAAAGAAGCTGTAAGACAGCAGCAAACCACTATTAGCTGTGTGAAGATACAGGAGAGAAATACTGTCGTGAGCAAAGAATGTAGTGCCGCTTGTGCATGTATGTTAGAGCATGTAAGTTCCTGTGAGTGTGACCCACTGGCTAGCTCATCACCGCTGCTCATTACTGCACACATTACTGCTGATTGCCACTGATATCAAGTCAGCATCATTGTGGGAGGTTGTGTTTTTCAGACATTGTTTGCCATTTGTTGAGCTGTTGCAACATATCATTGTGATTGGCAGAGCTCTTTCAGAGTGATGTGTCTGGCTGAGGGTGTATTTATCGATCACCACGCCCTCTGCTGATCTAAATTCCACTTCAGCCAGCCCCTTTACACTTTGCACTACTGCATCTCCATGAACTAAAAAGGAGGAGATGCCCACACAGTCTGTGCACCCAAGCCCAAAAAAGCTTCAACCAATCAGTTGACATTCAACGCTGAAATGCTGTAGCTCACTTAAAAAAGAGGTGAGTAGCATCCGTATCAAGCTCTAGCACCTCACATAGTTTATCACCGACTAACAACTAATGAACTAGAAACTGCCACTGCTAAACTACCTCAACTTGCATCACTAACAGTAACTTTGCAGGCAGCAAAAGTCGAGTGTCGTGGTCTCACACATGCCAAAACAGCCCTCGCTGAAACCTTCTGCCACGCTTCAGCGATCCACCATCTTCTGCTGCTGAGGGCTCTAACCTTTGCTGTGTCCACCAACTTTCTGAGTATAGGTCAACGTGAGCCCACTGCTGCGGTCAGACTGTAATCGACCTACCTCACCTGCCATCTGGAACTCCCACAAGGGAATGTCATCCATTTTCTTACACCATCAACACCAATAGAATACAGCAGAACAGTAATATTAGGCCACACAAATTAAATAACCTTCCACTTTTACAGTGGAACAAAGCATCACCAAGGCAGACAACATATAGATGTAAAGGCAATAAAAACTCCACAGCAGCTAGAGCCCTAATCTCTACAAACACATATATGCATATGTATGCTGCAGACAACAGTACAAGTCTTTGGTTTTGGAACAGTTCTGGTTTGTGTTTATAGTGAGATAATAGTAAAGAGTACTATTGACTAATCAAGTTTGAGCAGCAGGTACAAAGTCTGTGTGGAGAGGCAGAACACATTAGCCGAAAAAAAATGCAATCTTGGAATGCAACGGCTATTTTCTGACAAGGATTTAGATCTATACTAGGTTCTTGTTTTATTTTGCTTTGTTTTTTAAATTTATCTGCATTCATATCTACTTCTAGAGATTTGCAAAAATGGCCGGCACACAAAACAGGAGGTCACACCGGGTCTGCCACAATATTGGCCATTGCCTCAGGGGCTTTATTGTCACCATTAAAGCAAAAAGAGAGCCTCAACAATTTGCACACCGCATAGCGCACACTCACAGTTACATAGCAAGGCCAGCCAGAGGTTGATGAAATCCTACTCTGTGCAGTGAGATGTACATTTTCAGTAAAAATGACAATCTTATTGTTAAAATTTTTAATAACACATATTCTGACACAAAACTTTACAAGCCATATGTTTCATCAAATGCTGCAGCCTGCCTTCTCTGGTGTCAGCTGGGTGTAATACTCAAGCAGAAAAACTGGGTGTTTTAGCAACTCTGGCATAAAGGATTGTGATGTTCATTACAAAGTAAGTAATAATCTGCTGCCTTACGTTTGACACACAGCTCTGCTCACTCACCAGACCACTTCCAGTCTGCGAATGCTTCACTCTCTACCCCTCTTTGGCACAGCTGCCTTGATAGCATGATATTCACCAAATCAGATAGTGCTGTGAGCAGGACGCTGATCCGACTGCATTGGAGCCAAAGTGGCACAATTTTCAGTTAAATTGTTGTATTGGTTTTCAGATTAAAAAATAACAATTCTGATAATTGTAAGAAAGGCTGAATCTGTTGATCCCTAGTACTCACCAGTCCACTCAACCTGTCTTGTCCCACTCTGCTATACTAATAGAACAAAGGCTGTTCACACCTCAATAAAGGTTGAGGTAGTTAGTTAAATGTCGTTTACTGTAGACGACCCTCCCGGAAGGCCACTATGAGCATTTTAGCCAGGCATTGGTCACCCAATATCATGGTGTGTTGTCAAGAGCATGCTATGCTGTGATAATCCTAACCTTGACCCCAGATTAAGATAGAAAAGCTTGTAATAATAACTTGTTCCTCAATATGTTTTTCCACACAAGAAAAAAATAAAAGAAATTACCTCATCTCTTCCGAATATGTGAATAAGCTATTATTTATCTTAAAAGGTTTAACCATAAGAAAGAAAGTGATTCTTCCTCTCTACCTCTAAGTATATGTGCATTAAAGGCCTCGAGTTTCCACATCACGCTTGTCTAAGTTTTATGTTGGCCCTCACTCGGCTTCCAAACTAGCTGTTATGTGACAAATCCTGTACTTACTCACACATCTTAAACTCAGATTCACGGTGAGCTCAGTTCAGCTTTTACTGTGTCAAATATACATATCAATCTACACAGAGAATGACATGATGGTCTCATGAAGTGTGTTTTGCCCTTTGTTCCGAGTGCTAGAAAGACAGTACAACATGTATTTTACAAGCTACTGGTAAAGGGGCTGCATTCACACACACACTGATGGCAGCACTGGGATTGTCTATTGTGTATAATGAAATGAAAATGTATCCAAAAATTTCAGCAATTCTGAA
Source organism: Epinephelus moara (assembly GCF_006386435.1). Classification (NCBI taxonomy): domain Eukaryota; kingdom Metazoa; phylum Chordata; class Actinopteri; order Perciformes; family Serranidae; genus Epinephelus; species Epinephelus moara. The sequence continues at coordinate 12,471,950 of NC_065510.1, read as the reverse complement.
AATGAATTAGGGCACATCATTTCAAAATAACTTCAGTTTTGATAATTTCTTCCATTATTTCACAAATTGTTGCTTCATGATGTATTTTACACAAGTTACTCATATGATTTATTTATATCTGACAATGTTGACTGTGGGGGTGGGATGTCTTCACAGTTAACAGGAAGAACTATTTTTACTGGAATATGACAGTCAGAGACAGAGGCGACACCGTTGTGTGGCGGATGTTCCCATTTAAGAGGCAGTGGAAACGCGAGAGTGGAGAATGACAACGGATGAGAGGAAAATGTGAGAGCAGAGGTCAAAGGTAATAAATGCTGAAGATGTAGTGAAGTGTTCTCTGCGACATGCACATGAAAATGTATGTTCATGCTGGTCCACACTATTCATCACTTCCCATGTTCCCTTTTGCACTTGAGTCACTGGGCTGAGAGCATGGTGGGATTTTAGACACGCACAGTACAGTACATACACACACTAGTGTTTAAGCCTGGCTGAGCACCAATGAACCTGCTTTTAATGTAACCAACCAGCCAGCAAGAGCCACACACAACCAATGTGCTGAAACACACTGCATTTCACTGTGTGTGTGTGTGTGTGTGTGTGTGTAGAAATGTTAATGTAACCAGTCAGCCAGTGAGAGACCCACACTTTCAATGCAGGGTGGCAATGACCTTTTAACACATTAATAACCAGACAGACATTTCGGTTGTTGCTGGATGGCTGGTTACATTAAAAGCACTGTCATTGTTGTGTGTACACGTGTACATATCTACATGCACAGTGTGTGCACGTAGAGTGTTACTGATTGCTTTTTTGTTACAATGCTACTTAACTTTAAAGAAGTTTTAAAAAGCATAAAAATGCATCGGTACAGGACATATTTTTTTGTCCAGTGACATTGACGGAGGCTTTGCAATGACAGCGGAGCAGCTAATTTTACCAGTACCTTGTATGTTTGTATTTTAATTTGCTGTGTGACCAAGAAAGGATGGCAGAGGAAATACCCGCACACCAATGCAACTGGGCTGGACAGCCACCAAAAAAAAGGTTCACAGGCTGAGCTCAATGCAAAAAAAAAAAAGTGTCAATTTATTCAGGACATCTATGCACAAAAAGAAAGGTGCTCAAAGTGCAAAAAAAATAAAATAAAAAGTGAATAAAAGCAGCAGCAAACATTTCAGTCCTTGACTATCACCACTGCTGAATAAACTGACTTTTTTTTTGCAATTATCTCAGCCTTTGAACCCTTTTTCTGGTGGCTGTCCAGCCCAGTAGCAATCGTCTGTAGGTATCTCCTCTGCCATCCTTTCTTGGTTGTCAATTGTACCGACGCACCTGAGATAAACTTTTTTGTTGCCCTAAGTGGGCGCAGTTTCACAGCAGCCCCATGTGAGCCAGGGCAATGATGAATTCCCATTGCCTTGCAGTGGACAATTCATTGGCTTTTTCCCCCTCTGATTCCAATAGGAGACTTAAAGGCAACTTCAAAGGTCACAGTAAAAAATGATTCAGGATAAAATCTATCACTTTGATGTTATCAGTCTTTAACAATGTTTTTATCTGATTTTTGTAAACAAATGAACAGATTTTACAATAAAAGCTGGAAATACAAAGCTGTATACTGACGACAATGAACAATGATTAATTTGTACACCCATATTACAAATGCTTGCACACTTCTAATAATTATTTGTATGAAAAAAGGATACAGATGATCAAAACTGATGACAGACAATGGCGATAGATGCCCTCAACATATTGCTGTCATCCTGATTTTTTTTTCCAAAATCTGCCACTCTGTAACTTCAGCTGCTAGATGAGACGATCAAACTCCTCGTGCTCATGAGCCACTTCGAAAATGCTATGAACCCTTCACTTTATATTCTTTGTCTTGTCCTTCTCATTAGGAAAAATACCATCTTTATTGCTCTTGTGGCACAGGACGCCAAAGTCAAAAATATGGAATGTAAATCATGTCAACAGTTGTAATGTGTAAATGTGTCTTTGTGACTTTTCTCGGCATCTGCATTAGTATGAAACAGAAAATCTTTCTTTATCTATTTTCGTATTTACACACTGCAGTGCTGTGTCTCTTGTCTTGTCGGGCAGCTGAGTAACACTTATTTTTGAGGGACTGTTGGGGCGGATTGGCTCTCTTAACCCCCACAACATTGTCATATGCTAATTTAGTTGACATCGCCCAACCCCAGTCTCTCACTCACAAACACTCCCGCAAAGCCGAACTGACCTCCCCACATGCACACAGCTCTGTCTGTGGAGTGTGTGACATTGAATAAATGACACGTGTGAAGTCAAGTGTTGCTATCCACCAACTCCAACCTGTTAATGTCAGCTAATATGAATAATACAAGTGCGTTTTTCTCAATGTGTGAATGGCCCAAATGGCAAAAGTGAGAGGAGTTGACTGTGTGTGTCAGTAAGAGGAAGGGGAGGCAATCATACCATGCTGTGTGTGATGTATCAGTATGGAATAACTGAAAGATGATTGAAAACTAAGCATCACTAGAAGGGCAACAGTATAATAAATAAAATCTATTCAACAATAGATTGTATAATTCCAAGACATTATTCTCATACTAATTTGATCCAGTGAAAATGTTGATTTGAAATATGACCAAGCACACTGATCTGATTCTCACCATGTTTGAAATGTACTCTCTTATTGTTTCAGTGGCCATGTTAGCTTCCAGCCACGGAGTGCCAGATCTCTGAATCCTACTCATTTGCTGCTGGTACACTCATAACATCCAACTCATAATATCCGTGGCTTCTGAAATCCATGCAATACAAAGTTGTCGCTGTTTCTGTAGGAAGATCATTTGGGGCTAGCCTCAAGGTCTAGCCTAGAGGTTTGGGAAAGATTAGGGGGATGTTTGAATGTTAGAAATGTCGACAGTGACTTTCATGGGATGCAAACCCAGGCTGTAGACATCAAACTCAAATGTATTAAATACAACCATCCTTTTCATCAACCTACATGCCATTAAAACTTTGCTGTCACATATCAATATGCATGTATTGATATGGCATAAATTTAAATCAGAAGAAACAATTAATTTGATTCTCTTTTCAAACTACACTGTGGCCTCTGGGGGGAGGGGAGGAGGCTGCTGATGGGGCAGGATGTGATTAGCCAACACTGAATGGTCCGGTCAATGAGTATTGCTGATCTGACACACAATAATTATCCAAATCAACACAGGAAAGCAGCTGGTGAGGCATGATTCATAGGAAAGAAAAAAGAAAAACACCCGGTGCATGCAGATCAATCTTGTCCCATGAATTTTTGACAGAGATGAAGTCAATGATCAGGACAGAGCTGTGCATATTTAAAAATACTCATGACAAGAGATAAGATTTTAATTTGGTTTTATGTAGTCAATGCAGTATCAAAAATACCAAAAGCAATTTATGGGTTATTTCAAGACCTCCAGTCTTGGATTCTAAATTGTTGTCTTGCTGCCGCATCACTGAGTGTGTTTTAAAGGGCTGACTTGAGTTATCGGAGTAATACAACAGCACTGAGGATGATGGAAGGAATTTCCCTGAGGAGAGATGCAAGGTGAAACTCAGCAAGGGCACATTAAAATGACCAATGCATGGCCATGTAGATTTCCTGAAAGGAATCTGTTGGTAAACATGATTTTAGTGATGCACAATAATATCGGCACATCATCAGTATCGGATGCTATTGGCTCTGAGATGAAATATCAGAATTGGCCAACATGCGTGATCTTAATTTGCACAATGAATGAATATTACATACATTGAAAAGTATTATATTTCACGTCTTCATCTGCTAAGAGTATGCATGCATAATACGATGTTAATTCCACTAGATATATCGAAATCGTTTTTGGTTATCGGTCAATTGAGTTGTTACATCTACGCCTATCAGATATCAGCAAGAAATCCCGTATCGTGCATCGCTACATGATTTTTCAATGTATTCTGCTGTCACTATGCAGCATAATGTCTATTCTACTGTTCACATAAGGGCCTTTTTAGATCTTTGTATTTTCAGGTGAAGCTTTCACAATATCAGCTGCTACACAGTACAAAGAGAACCCCATTATGATGATCAGATCCAATGAATTTGTGTGGACATACAATATCTAGGATGTCATTTACATCACCACTGTATTGTGACTAGGGATGGGTACCGAACTCCGTTATTGAACGAGCCCCGGGCTACATTCTTTAAGACCACAGTACTGATAAGCTCTGACCTTAATGGTTCTGCTATCGGTACTGGAGCAGTCGCGTTTTTTTTTTTTACAAGATAAACGTTATCTTGCACATTTATCTCACCAACTCTGTCAATTATCCGTCATTGTATCATAACTTTCGCTATTCTCCCTGAAGACGAGAGATCTGTCTCACTCACCCTGGCTGCCTGCTGTGTGTGAGTGGAGAGCAGGGGGGCGGGGCTGTTGTTCAAGTGACACACACACACACACACACACACACACACACACACAAGACAGCGGTCGAAAGTGTGGCTTTACATTACAAGAGTTGATGCAGACGCAGCGCGTTGTCACAAGTGTGACAAATGTTTTGCGTGTAAGGGCGGCAACACTAGTAATTTGTCAAAACACCTTGCGAAAGTGCATCATATTCAGACGTACAGGGTTTGACTGCCCTAGCACAGCTAGTTCATTTACGTCCAGCCCAGGTTTGTAACATTATGCTAGCAGCCAACACGTATAGTTAATAACCATTAGCTATTTTGCGACCCTATTTACTAAATAGGGTTTCCGGCACAAGATAAAGGCTTACCGGCGACGGAGAAGCCTGGCTCCAGGTCCAACATTTTCCTCTTTGTTGGTGTCATGACTGTCCAGTAGTACTTGAACAGCCAAGCCGTGGCGGCACACAGGTATGTGACGTGTCAGAAGGGGAAACGAGCTGTTCACATTTCTCTTTGTGGCAGGTAACGGTCCACAAACCTCAACGCACTTTAGGGACTGTTCTTTACTTGTCAGGGGAGGAGGGTGGCTGGTTGATTTTTATTTTATTTATTTATTTTATTTTGATCCCCCCTATGTTAATCACTTATTGATGCTGTTTTTGAAGTATGAATAAGTCAATAAGTAATTTATTCCATTGAAATATCATTGATGTATTATAGAAAAGTGATTTATCTTTTTATAAATGACAAAAGGCACATCTGCCTCATTTTTGCTGTGGTATCGTGATACTACTCAGAACCGTGATACTTTCACTGGTATCGTACCGTGGGTCCCAATTTTGGTACCGTGACAACACTATTATTTTATATATTTTACATTTCAAGTTGTAAAAAGTAAAATGTTTTGTTAAAAAACTATCTTGTTGCATAATGAGAATTGAGAAAATGAAGCAATTTATGTTCTTAATTTGTTTTTTTCCTCAAGAGTACCATTAAAATACCGGATCGATAAGCAGTATCAATAAGAGCAGTAGTACCGTTAAAATCTTAATGATACCCATCCCTAATTGTGACCCAATTCTGATTTGACAGTTTTCTGATGCAACTACTTCAAGGTGAACAGAACAGAAAAATCTGAGGCAGATCTCCATCATGGTCACGATCTGCTGGAAACCAAAGGCACACAGGTATCTGCAGTTTTTAACTGACAGAAACAACGTGCATTCCTTGCCAAGGAAGGTGACAGGAAAGATTATGGTCAAAATATTCAAATATCTCCCTTTTCCTTCTGTAGTTTTTCAGAAGTCATGAAAGAGTGCACAGCACGGTGCCACTGCTGACTCCAGCTGTGCATCCAGAGCCTCCTCTCAGCTGAGGCAGGGGAGCTGGTACTTGCAAAATATGAACAAGTCACTACAAGCACCCTCTTTACCCTAATGCTGTATCTGTAAACTTCTTTCCCAAAATATAGTCCTGTTCTATTCCTGTAATGTCATCTCTATTTCTGTCAGGCAACAACGGTGTATTAGAAAATTATTTCACACAGACTACTGTTTTTTTACTTTCAAATATAAAATTAAGGCATACGTAATTGCCCCTTTTTCACACCGTCCACTGTTTGACAATAGGCTTGGGCAGTTTCTCGATATTACAGCATGTCAGGCCATTTCGAAATCCTAAAGGCACGATTTTCAATAGCGCTGAAAATACAGACGCTCTTCTATTAAACTGATATGGAGTTGCCAAATTTAGGTAATATATTGTAGTGCACATCATACACCACCAGAGGTCGGTCTCTACCTATGGAACAGGCAGCTGAGCTGAAACAGATGGCGACTGCAAATGGTGGGCATAAGGTTACAGGACTAAAATCAATGGCAGGGAAAACACGAGATATAAGAGCAGTAGAGCTGGCACATACTGAGCTCAGTGAATTAAAGGTTTATTTCAATCATTGACTAACCAAGACAGTCTTGGTAAGTCTTATATTCTTTGTGTCTGGTTTGAATAAAATGCATTTAATAACAAGTTAATGACGCAAATAAGCTAGGCTTAAGTCAGTGAAAGAGAGACTTGAATTCAAAAGGTGTACGGTTGAATTTGTCTGTTTAATAGGGAAAATAAGTAAGAAATGTAAGAAATATCTGCTTTCTTGTCATTTTGTGGGGGAGGGGGATTTTTTTTTTTTTTTTTTTCTTTAACACAAATACCATTACATTCCCTGGTGAACTGTCAGGAAGGTATGAGGGTAGTTATCATCCAAGCCTATTTGACAATATATCACATATTCTGTGTCGAGTGTGTCCAATGGCCTGAGGCCAGTGGAGAGCCACGCTGGAACAGAAGATCAGAGCATAAAGACAAATATATATATATTCAGGTGGAGCAACTGAGGAGGAATCCCTCTCCCTGAATGGGCAAATATGCAATAAATGCCATGTGTACAGAGCAGACCAACACAATAACATTACAGTATGGACAATCAGTGTGAAAAAAAATTATACACTGTAAACATGTGGAGAATATATTAGGGAAAAAAAAGATTAGTAATAGGTGTAGGTGGTTATAGCAGGATGGAAAGGATTAAACATGTCCGCCGCCCGAATTCCATGTCATTAGTAGTAACCCGCTCAAAGTTCCATCTAATGACTACTTTTAAGAAGCTCTGACACACTACAGTTTAAAAAACTAAAACACAGCGTAAATGCAATCAATAGCCCATCAAATGAATATTCATCCACTGCACTCCTTTCACACACACACTCACACATATTAACTTGGGTTCAGCAAACTTCACCGAACAATTTATTGACTTCTATTCATTGTGCCGATCGCAACTGTGTTATGAAATCAATTAGGGCTGCAAGTAACAATTATCATTATGAATCAATCTGCTGATTAATTTCTCGATCATTCTATTAATGATTTGTTAATAACATGTCTGCTTAATTTTGCAGAGCCCAAGGTAACGTCTTCAAATTGTACGTTTAATACAACCAACAGTACAAAAGTCCAGAGCTACTAAATCTACTATAATGATTGACAAAAATAAATGGCATCAAATTTCACATTTACGAACCATTAAACCAGCTAATGTTTGCCTTTTTTGCTTAAAAATGACTACAACAATTTAATGATCAAAATAGTTGCCAACTAATTTTCTGTCCATCAACTACTTGACAAAATGTTGCAACTCTAAAATCAATGACAATTAGGAGCACTTATGCCACCTATTAGAAAAGGTAATGATTATTAGAAAAGGCATATTGCTGCTAGCCTGTGATGGAAGTAAGCAGCAAACACAACATGCCTCAGGTGACCTAAACATTAGGAGGTATAACAGTTCAGAGGCAGCTATATGCCACAAGGTTGCTGGGGTTTTATTTTTTTTATTTTTTTTAACTGTGTTGCTTACGTTACCTTGTACTCCGGAGGCTATAGACACGCAAGCCCATGGCAGATGAGTACAGGGGCTGTTCAAAAAGCCTGAGAACATGTCTATAGGTCCTGCAGGCAATATTTTGGAAAAACAAAATACAAATATATTTTGTCAAGAGAATACGTCCCCGGCGACGACAGAAAGCCAGCCAGTGATTTTTCTTTGTTTTTTTTACTTTTTCCAAATTAATTTTACGGCCAATAGTCTACAGTTGGAGCTTTATTAATCCATTTAACCTTTTTACTATTTGAAAAACTCAGCGGTCAAAACTGAGGAAAAATCTACCAAATCACGCAAGACATATGGCAGCAGCAAATGCCTGATGGATTTGGTGCAGCATCCCTGACAAAACATTTTGTTTCTACCGGATTTTCAGCAAAGATTTAGGCTTAGCAACACACACACACACACACACACACACATACACATAGGCTCTGCTGCTGCTGGACAAAGGGCCCATTTATGAAGCTCCAGGTAGCTTTCATCAGCTGGATCTTCAGTCTGAGCACTCCCTGGACAATATACACACACACGTACACACACACATACACACACACTATGTGGATAAATCTTCAGTTTGAGGGCTCTCATGGTAATTATTGAAAATACACACACACACACACACACACACACACACACACACACACACACTAGAGGAAACCCACAAGGTACCTATGCACACAGAAATACACACACAGCATACTTTTAAGTCCTTACACAAGCACATACAAGCACGCGCGCGCACACACACACACACACACACACACACAATATCTCGCAAAAATGCACGCAAGGTTATCACTCTAGCCCCGTGTTGTCATCCAGTGAGTGTGTATGTTTGTGTCCATGTTGTTGCTGAACTGTCTGTCTCTTGCTGGTTGACTGGCTGTACGTCAACATATTTACAAAAAATACACAGGCACGCGAACACACACACACGCACACACACACACACACACACACACACACACACACACACGTACATGCGAATACAGTACATAGTGTGTCTAATTTTTGTCCGTAAGGCGAAGCGTGCATAAATCAAACAAATGCAAATTTAATCAAATCATCATGGTGTGTATGTAAGCACCCACACACACACATGCATGCACATAAAATAATGGATGCATACAATTAAAGCCCATACTGATACTTAGAGTTCCCTTAAAAGTTTCTTTCTCTTGTTGCTTTTGCTTTATTGTGTAGATTTTGATTTTTTCTCCCCAATTTACTGGTGATTAATTAACTGGTGCATTTGTTATATCACAATATTTATTTCTAAAAATGCAATCCATGTACAGAGGACTGTCCAGGTAAGCTAAATAGAATTGAGCAAAGAAAAAAAGTCAGTGCATTAATTTTAAATGTCTACAGTGTGTTCGAGAACGACTGGGAAGCTCTAACATGCAGCATTTCAAGTCGACTGTGAAACAAAGCATCCATGCTGCTTTTTTTTTTCGAGAGTGAAACTGAGATGAACAAAGATGAACTCTGCAGAAAAAAGTAATATTAATAATGTGGATTTTACTACTACTTTTTTTAAAAAGAAAAAAGGAAGCTAATTACAGTAGTTTCAAAATAGGGACTTTTTTTTTTTTTGTCTATTCAAAACTTCCCACAGCCAAAGCATTCAAAACAAATTGTGCAAGAACAGTCTAGCTATAACAAAAAAAAAAAAAAAAAAAAAAAAAAAAATGGGCAAGATGTTCACTGAGACGTGCTACCTATCTAGTTTTACAGCTGTGCAAGTTTATTTTGTACTGTAAGAAAATAATTTGAAACAGATGGCTGCGTAGAGGGCAGGGAAAATACTCTCAATGCAGTTTCAGTGGACGATGTTTCTGTCCGAACAAAAACAATATTCGCTGAGCTTCTTGTGTTTTAACATGAAATGGTTGAATCAATAGATAAAAGTATAAAAAAACAGATTAAAAAAAAAAATTATACCATTTTCTTGGTATACTAAAGATGCCCACAGGCGAACAGATATATGTCCCACAAAATAATTCTACATTTGTCAAAATCACAGTGACTCTGTCGCATATAAAAATATGAATTGGTATGTACTGTTTACTATATCCGTCCTTTAAACAGACCACATATGCTAGCATCTACCCGTCTGTCATCTGTTCTATTAAACCTGGAACTGTCACATACAATTGTTTTAAACACAAAATGTTTTCTCAAGCAATATTACCAAATATGTGCTTCACTTGCAATCTGCTCACTTCTTCTTATGTTCAGTGAGGGGGCTGCCTGAGCCATCTGTGAAACCAACAGCGGTGTACAGTACACTTCCACAGTGCTACAGTGTATGTGCAAACACCACTCACAGTTCATTTCACCCTCCTCTTCAGCCTGACTGTTCTATATTGTTGGACAACTACTGCTGTTAGCACTACGGAGTGAAACAAGCTTCTGTATTAAATGACCGCTGAATATCCGTTCAACTAATATGGCTTCTCTCGATTCTACAGTGTGCCCTCATTGTTGTGCAGAGGCTGTAGGCGTTCTCTGAAGAACACTACCATGAGCTCAGAAGATTCAGTCAGTCATTCAATCAGTTTGCTGTAATGCAGCCACAAAAAAGGGAAAGACAAAACATGCATGACAATATTGTAGGTCTGAAAAATACACACATACATACGTGGGGATCACCAGAGGCCCCACAATGCAATACTATCACGATACGTAAGTCCGGATACAATATTATTGTGATTTTAAATGTTCTGCAATACGCTGACTACTGCGATAACATATATCACAATATATTGTGATTTTTTTTATTTTTTTTACACCCATTTGTCTATAAAATAAAGTTTGTTTATCCGTTTAGTCTGTTTATCACACTTCTTTGCAGCAAAATGTATCAAGTGAATTGGAAAAGCAACCGCTTTTGTTATTCTAGTATGCTACAAGTTTAATTTATTTTTGCAATATTACTAAAGTATATCGTTTTTAAAAATGTACTCGGCATGCACATATCAATACCATATTGCCACGCAAAATATCACGATACTATGATGTATCGATATTCCCCCTATCCCTACATATAGCCAAAATTCTAGATAGACACATTCTAGATAAACGTACCATACAGTCTCATATCACTGTATCAACATCAAATTTTACATATCTCACAGCTCTACAATAAATCTTTGCATATATGTACACCGCACTTTGCAGAAGAAGCAATTATAAGCGCTGTAGAAGCGGACCACTAAAGCCATTTTGTCAACTTTCTCATCATGAGCATTGTAGTAATAATGATGATGATGATGATGATGATGATGATAATGATGTATTGTTAACTCAACAAACTTGTTTACATTCGCTAATCAACACCATTTCATCAACAACACTTGCAGTGCAGACATAGCCGGCTAAAAAAAAAAAAAAAAGTGAATATCTGATATGAAGCTTGTTTTTAATTTTTTTTAAAAAAGGTGAGACCGTTTTAATTTACTCAAGGTCACATCCACACTCCCTTCACCTTTGCAGTGCTCCACTGATGGCCACACTGGTGTACAGTAACTACAGAAGCTCTGATGCCTGAGCAATACTGCTGCAATTTCTGTAAAGCCAGTTCATACAGAAATTTCTATGAAATTTAACTTCGATATTGTATCTACTAATCCCAAAGCCTAATAATTGAATGAGACAAAGATATTTTTACTACCTGTCACACAGTGCAGTGAAAAGACCAAGGACATACGCTCTCTCATTTAAGGCTCAGGTAAGAAGGGGACGCAAGTGAAAATGTCACTTCACTGGCAGACAAGGTCAAAGCAGCGAGTAAGTTCGCACACAAAGTGACAGAAAAATGCAAAACAGCGTTGTGCAAACTACAGAGTACAGACACATATTGCACGCTTTACATGAGGGCAATTAAGGATATTACAGGACGTACGTGGGTTAACTGAACTGAGCAGAGCCGCTAGAAACAATAAAGACAAGTACGAGGGGAGAGAAAGCCACTCCGTGTCTACCTTGCCGGATTACTACAGTTTGAGATCCTTTCTTAACAATTTTTCATACCAGTCTGGCATTACTTTTGACTTTCTCACACACACACACACACACACACACACCATCTCCCAACTACTCACAAGACAACACAAGCCTCTAACAGGGTTTATTCCTCAAAGCTGTACCACAGGCTAAATGCCAGCACTCCTCTTTCAGAGTGGGGTCCTATTTGTAATCAGCACCAGAACAGAGGTTAAACTGTTACAACTGTAATAATCCGTCATATTAGAAGTCAGTGGCTTTTCAGAGTATGTGCAGCAGCACTTAGAGGAGGAACAGTTTAATTTCAGTGTTATTTAATTCACAAGAAATTGCCCCAATTACAGACTGCAGGAGAATGATGGTTATAATAATAGGTTTCACTCTCACCTCTATTACAGTATCTCTCCAGTTCTAAAATTCATTAATAAAATTACCATTGGATATCTTCCCATATAGCAGTCTGGAATTTAATTCAATTAAATTGGGGTTTGGTATAATAAATGGTTTTTAATTTGGGAAATATTCATATGCAAACACTTGAGAAAATACTTGAAAACAGATACACACAATAGAAAAATGTTCCCCTTTGTTATGAGTTTGATATATATACGTTTTCCAAAGCTGCATAACTCAACTTTTCTCCCCTTTTTCTTTTGTTCTGCCCACTCCCATATCAAGACCCTCTCATCTGCCCTTTAAATTCCCCTCAATGTACGCTTACATAACAAAGCTACAGCAAAACTCATTTCATTTACGATTTTATTAGGATATCTCAGTATCAGTCTCTTAAATGTGCGACTAAATATTGACAATAATGAACAGGATATCTAACCACGAACCAAAGCTCAACTACGCTACGTAGAGAACGCCATGTTCGCCATTAAAAATAATGTAAATTTAATTAACTCTGGCTTAACGGCAATGGTTACGTGCACTGTGAATTAAAATTCAATACATTCCCTAAATGTTAAGTTAAGTGGTGTCAATTCGGCATATAAATTGTGTAGAAGCGATGAGCCTTTAATAAATAAAATCAACTTTTATAACAGGTTCTCACTGTTGACTCGTCCGCTCGTCTACTACAACACAGTGAGGATAACAAGCGAGCCAATTAGGAAAGTTAAAATTGTACTGGACAAGTGGCGTTTCTTTATTTTAATTGTTGCCGACTTAAAGTGCGGATAATGGTATTTTAATGCTCTCAGAACATTCCTTGAGTGATACGTATCGACATGCAAAGCAACAATGACCTGCCATTTTTAACGGGGAGAATGGCATCTGTCGTGGATAAGACACTTGCGTTCAGGTAACCTCGGAATGCTTTATAGATAGGTAATGATATGCTAATAAACATGGCGTTGTTCATTAGCTTATATGTGGCTTGCCTCTTTTTTATAGTCATGTTTAGTGTGTGTGAGGGTTGTCCTACCTGTTCGTCCCAGAGTGGGGGGACCCTCCTCTCCCAGTTTACGACCACCGTCGTGTAGCCGGTTATTTTTCTTCCACTTTTTCCAACAAAAAAACTTCTTCCACTCGTTCAGCTGCTCGACGTCAGTGTTAATGGTGAAAATGGCAAAAAAGAAAACTAGAAAAAGCGCGTTCAGAGCACCATATTCGCCGCACGGTCCTCTTTCACTACTTTACTCACGTTTCTAGACGGTTTATTTCCAATTATCGCACTCCGGAAAGTGTTGTTTCTTTGTTTTCCTGCGGAGTGTGAAGCCTGGTTGTTAATTTTAAGTTTTGTGAAACGCAACGCGGCGCGTGGACCAACCCAGAGAGGCTCGAGGATACTATGTCCAAGGCAGCACGGCGCGCGCGGCTGTCAGCAACAACGCACACGTGAAATGAAGTGTCGGTCTGTGAAGACAGATGAAATGGTGGCTTCTTCTGTCTCTACAGCGGCAAAACTACAACTAAACTAACGCGGAGTCAATGGAACCGGGATGTTTTTCCGTCCATAGCGTCCTTTTTAATCCCGAAATTAAATCGCTCAGGTGGTGAAACACCTTTCCCCTTTGCTCTCTACTCTTCCCTCGCGCTGTCCCGGCCGCCCGGCGCAAGCGACAGCTACTGTAATAATAATAAGAGCCACTGCAGCAGCACACACACTGGTGAAGGGGAGAGAGAAGGAGCGAGAGAGCGCGCTCCGGTGAAACGGAGAAACAAGACCGTCCTCTGTTACTGCTGCCCTCTGCAAGTGTGAGCCGGCGCGAGCTCATCTCCTCTCGGTAAAAGATGATGATACGCCAAGCGAGGCAGAAACGGAAAGCTGGGGGATCCCCTGCTGCGTCCAATCCTGACGTCTCTACCGGTGTGCCGGCGTGCGCGTGTGCGCGAGCGGCTGTGTGTGTATGTGTGTGTGTTCTACATGAATGATCGGTACGGGTGGTTGTTGTGGGGTGGTGGGGGGTCAGCCGTGACTTTGAACTGTATGCCCTGACTGTGACAGGTAACGGCGAGAAAGCAAGAGCAGCACGAGGACATAGTAGCCTAAGACACCCGGTTGATGAGGTGTTTTTTTTCTATCCACTCTCAGTCTGACAGTCTGCACACAGCAAAACAATAGGATGGTAAAACTGATGTAGTTAAAACATAGAGTAGTTCACACAGTCAACATGTATATGAAATGTATATGTGGCTCCTAAAACGACTGCATGTTCTGATTCAGTGTGATTTTAGATATCTGTAAGGAGAATTTATCACTCAGGAGCGATCACACAACACTTCCATGGGGCCCTCAAGATTATGATTGTTGTTTCCACTGGCTTTGGTGACTTCTCATAATTATTTTTATCCTCTTAGACTTGCAAAACACATTGTGACGGAGAGTTTTGGAGCTAAAACAAACATTGCAATGTCATCCACTTACCACAAATCTGGTAAGTATAAGTGTATTTAGCCTCTGAAAGCCAGGGTGACCAAAGGAGGTGAACACCATGTACTATCTGATGCCGTGCCTTTATATATTTTCAAATTATAAGCTATGGTGAACAGTGTTTACGAGCAAAACAATATATTTAACCTTAGAGTCACTTTCACACACACACACACACACACACACACACACACACACACACACACACACACACACACAAAAGATTTTTCTGCCTAAAGAAAGTTGGCTTTATCAGCGTGGAGGTATTGTTCTTACAGAAAGGGGGTGACTCTCCACTGACACAGTCAACTGAGTAAAGAGCATATAAAAGCCCTGACAGAAATATCACTTAGTGAGTCAAATCGCTGCTTCAAAATGCAAAAGACTATTACAACCTTTTTAACTGATCAATGGGGAACAAATTGTGCTTATTTTCTGAATAAAAAGCAAACACGTTGCAATGGTGAATATGTCTGCGTGAGTTGAACTCTGTGGAGAAAACTCTGGACTAAAACCTTAGGATTCTGGGGGAACACTCAGCCAGCGTGTAATTTATTGTGGTTGTTAATTTTGTGCCAAATAAAAGACGGACAAGAAAGCTTTCGCAGTGTGTTGCCTTCGATGAATAGCCGAGTTGCTCGAGCACCTGCATTCAGCACTGAGATCAGCGTGCTCCTGAAATATATTCAGAAGAATCAGTGCTAAGGTGTGTTATGATGTGCTCGTGGGCCATAACGGAGGGAGGTGCATGCGAGGCACTGAAGATATTTATTAAAGAAAACAATGGTGAAAGAAAACAGCAAGGTGCAGAAGAAAGCACAGTTAGAGGTGCGTGAAAGTGCATTTGTTCAGTGACCACTGTAAGGCGTGCCGTTAGTGCGTACAAAAGCAAAAAGTACAAAGCTTGGTGCGTTATGGAGAGAGCACCCTCGCATGTGGGCATGCTGGCTTATATGGAAGGGACACTGGCAAGGATGAAATGTAAATGGTGTTGCCTCAGCCTCCAGGAAATTATTCTTCCAAAGCAGGATAATTAATTGGACAAAAGATAATACATTTATTTGTCTATAAAAGAAGAAAAAAATGTAGATTATAATATTGCTTGGTAGTGGTCAAACTAAAACACTTGTACCAAAGTTTTTAAGAAAAGCAAAAACACATTTCCATCCTCCAAAATCTTAACACTTCAATAATACCACTGTAATTATAATAATGTAAAATAACAAGAGGTGGAACTGTAACAATAAGATAAAACTGTTTGATAATTCAAATGTCATTTTCACATTCGTCCTCTACTTCTGTGTGAGTGATCAGGAAACTGTAAAATCTTTTATTTTGTAACACAATCCTGCACTCTGTGAAATTTTCAACTGTGTCAGGAGTTCATACAATTCTATATTAATTGTTCAAGAGACTACCAATAAATCGGACTTGATCGTGTGATATGCATCAGTCAGAGTATCCCCTCCCCTGTGTGGCTGCAGCAAATTGGTGAGCAAGTAAGTGCTGGGGAGAAAACGGGAGGTAAAATAAAGCAGTAATAAGTTGCCGAGGACGGAGTTTACTAGCTTAATTAGCTTCTACGCCTTTGGATAACCCGTGTGTGTGTGAATGAAAACAAAGTAAGTGCATATCCTCTCTGTCCTCGCGTCCACGTGGAGAATTATACGACCACATGGTTGAGCAAAGTGCCCTCCAGGCAGCCCATTAAGTTGTCCGAAGTTAATGTAAGTTTGTTGAATCGAGAGTTTGTAGTTGTTAAAGCGTCACAGTTTATGCGCGGTGTAACAAAAGCTTTAAGTGAAATGTGAGAGACATTTGCACTTTCTCCTGCTAAGTGACTCCTAATTTCCGAGTACAATGTTTGCACAGCTATTTTTTTGTAGTATTGTAGAGCAGAGTGATATAATGTTACTTCCACAGCATGTGTGTGATTGATGTGATGTGATTCAGTTCAGTGCTGTTACTTCCTTTTTTCTTATGTTTAAGATTTTCAGCTGAAAATTGAGGAACTCTCTGACCTGAGATTATACACACTGTAGTTTTCCAGAAAGGTGACATTGAGCGCAGGGCAGGCTAAGAAGATGCATGTGTGAGATGTTTCCTGACAACATGCAGGTATTTGACTGTTTAAGGTAGCTGTAACTTATTGGGCTTTCAATGAAAGAGCACATGGTCTAACACTGACCTGAAACTTTCTTGTTATATGCTGTTTAGTGGTGTTATTAGTGGCAAATATGTTAATCGTATAACCTCATTATTATCTATTGTTCATGGATGTGTTCTCCTGTAAACCACACACTCACCCATAACCTGCCATTTAACCAGTAAAGGGAAGTGCTGCATCGCTTTGTGTCTGACCAACACACTGCTGCCATTGCTGTTAGACCTGAACGTCTTCATCTGGCCTGAATTAATGTTTGAGGGTCTCATTTTTGGTGGTATAAAATTTCCTTTTTTCATTATTATTATCATTATTATTATTATTATTATTATTATTATTATTAATTTTATTTATTCATTTATTTTTTGCTTATTTGTGAATGTAAACAAAGCAGAACAAATATTATAAACAACACAGGTAAACCACAACCTCAAAACACAGTATAGAACTGCATCAATACACACCTAAAATAGTAATGCGATGTGGCGTGTTTTGCAGGGCTATTGCATTGCATTGCATTACATCATACAGAATGTTATTGTTTTTAAGTCATTCAGTGTAATTTTATTTCTTGATTTTCAAAATAAAAAAGAATTAAAGAAAATAGGCAATCATGACATATGCAGAGTGACAAACATTTAATGTGTCTGTGTAATTAGCTTCAATTATATCTCTGTGTGACGCAGATTGAGACCTGGTTTATGTACAGTACACGTTGTGTCTTTCGTATAATAAAAGCTTTTGGTATTTCCTCTTCTGACAGTGTGTCCTTTGTCACTGGTGCTACTACTTTTAGACATATGGCATGTTTTTGCTTGACACAATACACTCGTGTGGACAAGCACACACTTACTGTACAGTGGGATGTCAATAATAGCATCTGAAGTGAATGGGGGTGAAAGCTATGATTAGACTGTTGTATCACAGGATATTCATATGCACAAAAATACACGCCTGCTTTTCAACACTGTATCTCCTAAAAAACTGAACACTGTGTGGATTTAACCCGTGCCAACCTTCACGGATGAGCCTGGCATTCTTTATTTTTTCTTATTCTCAGCAACTCCCATCAGTACTTTACTAACCTGCGGCCTGGCCCATCTGTTCCCACTGAACACGTAAACCTTCAAAACCAGCTTGCAACTACATAGTTTGATTTTTTTTCTTCTAAAAGCTCGGTATTTTACTGCAACAGATGGGTACACTTTTTCGAAAACATTTTCAAACAGGAAAAAATAGTGCACTTATCGGGGACTATATTCAGCAGCGGATTGATACACACCCGCTCTAGTTAGTATTTGTGGCAGCAGGATGGTGTATGTGGAATTGAGTCAAAATAAACAGTGTGTGTGTTCGTGGTAATAAAGGAACATGTCACCCAGTGCAACAGTGTGGCTCAGTGATGTGTTTTAAACAGTTTTTGGACAACAGTGGAGCTCCATGGCACAGAGGAAGAAGATCTATCAGGCTTTGATACACACACAATATTTGTAAGCAGGATACACTCATTGTTGAATTCAATGTACGCATGGGATTTGTTGGCAATGAGAAAAATAATGAATATTGCTAGCCTTATCTTTTAGGCTTACCTCCTCCAAAATAATTAGTCAAACTTTATCTAGAACTAATACTAAATGAGAAAATGTTGCCCACTGAGCCAACATGCTCAACAATTTTGGAATCACACTTCACTTTTAGAAAATGGGTTCACAATTTTTGTCTTATTAGGAGGAGTGATTGCAGCAAGATAACCCTCAAAGTTCACCTGACCATTATGTTAAAACAGACTGCGAGAAATGAGAACCTACCCTTTAATCTCAGACACCTAGACTGAATTGTGTTGCAAGCAACGCCATTATTTAATCAACTGGCGCAATGGATTTTCAGTTGTTTTTCAGACTTCAATTCCATCTTAAAAACTGAGCAGGGAGATGTAATCTGACTGTACACGGCCAAGGACATGCTCAAACTAGAGTTACCTGATGTGGGAATTAAAAATTCAAGCAATGGAGTCCAAGGATGGGGGTTAGAGTCCAGCTGGGGACCTTTGTTTAATCTCTCTTTCTCTCATTTTCTGTCATCTCTCTACTTGCACTATCTATTGAAAGCATGAAATGCTCAAATAACAGTAATATAAAAGAGTCCAAGGATATATTACATGAAAAAAAAAAAAAAGAATGTGGTAAACAAAAAGTACACAACTGTTGACTTGTGGCCTTCAACAAGTCTGGTCAAACCTAACTTCTAAAAGACACTTTATGCTCTCTTTAAAGCTTTTGCAAAAATCATACTGGTTTGTTTGGACCATGAGAGAAAAGCCTCATGAACTGGGGCCCATTTCACATACATGATTTGCAACAATGTTTTTACAGAGATTGCAAATAGTGTCAGGTCACATGTCACAAATAATTATCAGCTTTATATTGTTGATAAAATTGCAAGTTGTAAATGGCTCTGCAATTTTCATGTATCCTCATGAACAGCAAGTGTTGAAGTTGTCTTGATTAGTGACATATGTCAAAATTAAGGGGCGAGGAAATGACCTCATGTTGCAAATCACAGCTTGCATGCTGCAAATTAAGTGAAACAGGCCTTGGGACAGTGACTGGCAGAGGGTGGGATCAGACATATGGCCCTCAGTGGGTATTCATGTTTACTTATCTAAGTCCCTAATGGTATTTTTATTGGTTTGTTGTTCTTTTTTTTTGCAGGTTTTTTAAATTAACTCGACAGCCTTTGACCTCTGATGTGACCACGTCAGATGCAATGTGAGTTTTCTTGGACATCTGCTGACACATGTTTATGTTTTGATAGGAAATGGTCTGAAATGACTGACAATAATACTCTTAACAGACTAATGGTTACAACATAATCAGCTCACATCTGCCCTGCCCTTAAAAACATAACAACTCCAATCCAGCCCTGTCCCCTAGAAATTTGTCATTTGCAACAGTAAATGTTGTGAGGCAAACGTAATGCTGACTGATTACGTTTTTTATTAACTTAATAAGAAAGTGTTGTTGAATGACATATCTGGCAAGTTGTTCTGACAGGAACTAAGAAAATAGATCATACAGTATTTCTCCTGTTTTAGCTTCACTGCACAGGCTCTGTGAAAAATCCAGAATTGAATTTAAAATCCTTCTCCTCACTTACAAAGCTCTAAATGGTCAGGCTCTGTCATATCTTAGAGAGCCCGTAGCAACCTATTATCCCACCAGATCACTGCACTCTGAGAATGCAGGGTTACTTATGGTTCCTAAAGTCTCCAAAAGTAGAATATGAGTCAGAACATTTATCTATCAGGCTCCTCTTCTGTGGAACCATATTCCAGTTTAAATCTGGGACACAGACACTGACTGGGTTTCCATCCAAATGTATCGTAAATTTTAAGCAAATTTTGTGAAAATGCGCAAAAGAATATGCAAATTTATGCATGTTTCCATTCATTATTGTTTTGCGAGTATTGGGAGTCAACAGGTAGCGCAGTAGGTGGCGCTTCTCATGGGAAAAAAAAAAAAAAAAAAGCAAAAGAACACCCGTAGAAGAAGAGAGCGCCGTGAGATGACATCATTGAAAGCGTCTCATGTCCACAACTAATGTAAACAATTACCGGCACATCCATGACTACAACTAATGTAAACAATTACCGGCACATCCATGACTACGACGAGATGGAGAGATTCCTTGGGAACCTCTTGGCTATTGCGAGAGCTCTCATCACACTGATATCAGCGTTGTCAGCGTAGCCTACATAATGCTGTGGTGTTTGTGTTGGTACACCAGGCAGCGCACATGATGCAGCGGTATTCAACACGTCCAGTCTATTCAGGTAAGTTGTGAAATACACTCACCTGACACTGGAGTAATTACGCTAAATCTGTTTCCATTGCCAAAGTTCACATTTTCCTAATATCGATACGCTGACTTTTCCACCCCCTCCAAGCGTAATTTTTTTTTTTTTTTTGTTTTCGAATTTCTGGCGTTTCCATTCAAGTTTTTTTCGCAATTGTTGAAAATGCAAATTAAAAATAGGTGGATGGAAACCCGACTAGTGTCTCCACATTTAAGAGTAGACTTAAGACTTTCCTCATAAATAAAACTTATATTTGGGGCTGGCTCAGGCTTGCCTTTGGACCAGCCCCTAGTTAGGCTGATATAGGCCTAGTTTGCCAGGGGACTTCCTATGATACACTGTGCCCCTTCTCTCCCCCTCCTCCTCTCCATTTGCTAACATTAATGCCATATTCTGCATACCACTAACTTGGCTTCTCCCCAGGAGCCTTCATGCTTCCTTGTCTTGCAGGTTTCAATCGGATTGCGGTTGTGCCTGGATCATAGGTTGTGGCTGCAGCATTATTAAACCTTTTTTAAGTTTAGACCTGGACAGGATGTGTTTATTTACATTAATTTGAAACCACAATCTTTCCTTAACACTAACCAAAGCACCATTGTTGCCAAAGCTTAATCGCAGATGGGAGTCAGTGTGTATTTTACCCATCGGACTCTGCAATACAAATTCAGTCCCAAAAAAAAACAAAAAAACACTGCTTCTGAACTTAATTCAGGCAGTGATTACGTTTGTCACCACAACATCATTGGGAAAACAATTTGGTGCTAAGTAATTCCTTGGAGACAGAGTTGCTTAAATCAGGGTCTGGCTTGAGCACTTTGCTGAGCTTCATTTTATTGGATTGGTTTGTTTGAAGTTTGATGAGATATTTTTCCTCAGTGAAAACAATCACAGCATGAGGGTTTCTAAGTTTGTAAAATATATATGCCAGCAAATTTGATTGCATTTCACTGATGAGACATCATGTAAATGTACAGTGGTGATGGCTCTCGTAGTGGGATCATGAGGTTTGGAAGACAATGAGTGCTATATCAACATTTTGAGCTTGTTACAAAAACATCACTTACACATCCAGCAGAAACAGAGTGAGGTGTTGGTGAGAGTTGTTGGGACACGGTCATACGGATAGTCAAACCAATGTAATTGACTACAAACAGCTCAGTGGGATCAGCAGCACTTAAAACTCCTTAACACTCTGTTATGTGATTCAGCGTTAGTGATAATGTTACATTGATAATGGTATGACAAATTAATTTTAACATTTTGCCAAGTGAAATATTTTTGATATTTAGTTTGGATAAATCGACTCACACTATAAAACTTGTTTGTTTTTCCTTTTCCATTGTACTTCAATGTCAGACTAGTCACTGTATCACTTCCATCTACAATAATCCTTTCCTCTCACATTCTTGCACAGAGCTCACATTTGAATTTCAACACAATACTCATTTCATTAGAATTAGCAGAAGCTGGTTTAAATGGGTTGTTAAAGCAAGTGAAAACAATATGTGACAGTAGCAGTTTAAAAAACACAACTCAACTGAAAAGACATGTTTGTGTGTATTTGTCTTTATCTGCATATAATGGTGTGTTGCGTTGCTAAAGCTTGCCCATCCATACGCCATCTACTATTTTACACAGCAGGCTACCAAGTGTGTTGTTTTTGAATTTGGCTAAATATATCAAGTACACACACATAAACATACACACATAGACACAAAAGTATCAATCTATATCACATAAACATTTCTTCTCTGTCAAACACACACGTGTACACAATCATTTCAGCCTATACATTGATGGTTACCATGCATATTAGTCTGAAGTGTGTGTTTAATCAGTGCCACTGTCTTTAACGCTATTATTTTAATACCTGGATTAATTTTCTCACTCAGAAGGCTGTGCTGGTTTAAAGGCAATCTGAATGCTCTGCAAGATAGAAGGACACGTCAAGAAAATGCACTAGTACAGCTTTGTCTACAATTCAATACAAAGTATTTACGCAAGAACATTAACTTAATTAAATCTAGTTTAATTAAAATCCACTTAACTTTACACCTGCAAAATCATTTTTAAAGCAAAAAGAAAGAAAAGCACACATTATCAAAATAAATAAATTTCATATTGGAATCAAGTTGCTGAACTTTGTAAACTGGTGCTCATTGAAAACTATAACTAATCGTTTTGCACCGCAGCAGTCAGAGTAAGGCAGTAGATGTAAATTGTTGCTTATAGGATGACTCTTTTCCTGCTTCTATGGTGCAGATCACGATCCCATTAGTTGCCGAAAATGCCATTAACTTTAAGTCACATCCGTTACAGTATTCAGCTTTAAACTTGATGTCCCTGTCATGATGCTACTATAGTGAAACTGTGTTGTGAGTTGTTTTTACAGCACCTTGAGCACGGTTGAATATTACAAGTTTTGTTTTTGTTTTTTTTACCCCTGGTGATATACTACTTGTCACACGAGCCTTTCCACAGCAGCTATTTTAAAAAAATGGAATCAGAGAAACAGCACAGATATAACTAATAACATCAGTGATGACTCCTTTTAGTTTTGCAACTAAGCTAGCATGCACAACACCCTTTAATTTAGCCTTTATCCATACTAGTACTTAC
The DNA here is from genome assembly GCF_006386435.1 of Epinephelus moara. NCBI lineage: Eukaryota > Metazoa > Chordata > Actinopteri > Perciformes > Serranidae > Epinephelus > Epinephelus moara. The sequence continues at coordinate 12,448,545 of NC_065510.1, read as the reverse complement.
ACCTTTGACATTAAGTCAATTTTTATTCTACAGCCCACAATCAGGGTTTTCTCTCAGAGGGCTTCACAATCAGCACAACATATGACTTCCTTTGATTTCAATGTTTCAGCCTGGGGAGCATTTATAAATTATTAAACAATCAAAGCAACAAAAGAAAAGATCTTAAAGGGAAATGTGCTTGACATACCAGTGCAACTATATGATGCATATGCTCACAGATAAAGGGCTCACACTTGGATAGTTAAATCAGGGTATTCACAAAAAATACTTTTAAATAATACAACTAATACTGGAGCACTTCACATACTGTATATTATGTATGGTGTTATCATGTCTTCGTAGGCTCCACCTTTCTGACTTACTGGCCTAATCCATACTTACAGGATTCTCAGCAACCTGCACACTGCCTGCCTAGGAGCTTCATGTACAGGCCACTCCACGCTGCACAGCCCTGAAAATTTAGGTTCAAGCCTTAGGCATGCAGACTCCGCCTGAGACCGACAGCTGACGTAATTTTTCTGCTCTTGTTGGACTCAAAACTGAAGCCAGTGTGAAGACAAAAAAGAAGATACTTCACTCACTCTTAATAGCCACTGAACACCAACCAGCACAAACAGAAAAAAAAGAAAAACTAAAATGATAACTCAAACAATATACAAACACAGTGGTATGAAATATGTGAGAAATACAATGGGCACCTGCACAGTCTAATGCACTTCAGCGCATACAACAAACTACGGCTATAAAAAAGACTCTACAGAGAAGAGTTTCATCATAAATGTTTCACTTGTACAAAGGCTCATGATATTTTAAATCCACAACCAATTGCTTAATAAAACAAGATGGACCCACCATGTGTCAGCCTCAGATACGAGCCGAACCGATGCCAACTTCCATTACTTGCAGGGATTTAACAGATTTCACTGTGTGGAGATGGATGTTTGACAGAAAACAGAATAAAATAAAACACAATTTTAAAAAGTGTTCTTTAATAGTTTCTGTTATTCTTCCCCCTTTTTTTCTTCCTTTATTTCCTTGGTCTAGACGTGCTTGAAATGAAAGGCGTCTTAAGATAGTTTTTTGTTATGATTTGGTGTGATAAATAAAACTTACTTGACTGGACCCGTCTGCAGTATGAATTTATCTGGAATTTTAATACACTGAGTGCACAAACTGGGTTGTAGCCTTGATTATTTAATATTAACGTATATCAAATATTCCTCATTCACATGATCACCTTTAGTTTCTGTATCAAAACACCCAACGCACACTCGCATTCACTTATGCATGCGCACGCACGTGTCCAAATACTGAGACACCCACTGACACGCCACAATCTGACTCACTGACACACTGACACGCCACATCTGGGGACATTTCTGAAGGAAAATCATGCAGATTTATTCCTCCTATGGGTCAAAAGAGAGAGAACCCTGGGGAGAGAAAGAGAGGGAGAATGAAGAAGGTAAGAATGAAAAACAGGGAGCAGGCGACCAAAAAGAGTGAATGAAAAGACAAGTACGAAATAAAACAAAAAAAAATGAAAAAAATAAACAGAGGGACAGAAAGAGAGTAAGGCTGTTGTACAGGACTTTTGGCCTGTGAGGAGCTGTCTGTGTACATGAATACCCTGGAGGCCCTTTGACACATACACACACATACACGCACACACGCACACACACACAGAGCATGGCCTGTGGTCAGACTGTGTGCTGTGTACCATAGAGCAAAAGGACAGGTGTGTATTCAAGCGAAACCTCTTTCTGTGTCACTGTCAGTGTGTTTGTTCGTGTGCGTGTATGCGTGTGTCTGTGTGTGTGTGTGTGTCGTAAGTGTAGCTTTGGCTAAGGGTTATGCTCTTATGTACATTCATTGCCAATGTGCACTCAACGATGGGCATGAATCTCCCTCTGTCACCAACTCACAAACACACACACACACAAGTATGCCAAAGCTTTGTCATTGTGTCAGTAATCTATGGCATATCCAATGTGAGAGTAAACACACCCTCTTTTTGTGTCACACACACACACACAGACACACACACACACATATGCTTTCACATAACTAGAGAAGTGTTAGAACAAGCCAATGTCACCCCTCTGTAGCTGCGTACTTTCCATGTCTCTTTCTCCCTCTCTCTGATACTTTGTCTGCCTGCAGCATTTCCCCCATTACGTCTTTATAATTATCTGTACCTATTTTCGCATAATGTCCTCATCAGGTATATGTACCTTCTACAGCATTTCAACCTTTTGACATTAAAGGGGAACTAATGTTTTTTTCAACCTGGGCCCTATTTTCGGATCTACTTTTGTCTAAATGAGTGATAGGATGTTCAATATTTGACATTTCTCCAGTACGAAGCTAGGGCTGACCTGCCTGCAGCCCGTGAGCACTCGCTATATTAAATAATAGGGCACTCAGACAGCGTCAAACAACATCAAAATACGTCCAGTAAAAGTGCATTTTTTTCCACACAGAAAGGCTCGGATTGTTGTATAGTTATCCAACAACATAAGAGAAAGGAGAAATGAACGTCTGTGTTTACCTTTAGCTGGATTCAGACATGTTCCTCTGCCTGTTGCAATTTTAGTATATGTGCTACCGAAGTAACACTGCTCCCTCTCTCTCCTCGTCCGCTCTTCAGTTTCAATGATCCGTGTACGTCCGTGTACTCCATGTTCAAATAAATACGGGCGGTCATCAAATTCAAATGGCTCATCCAGATCCAGTTGGTCAAAATCGGGTAAAAATTCAGCCATGACTACTCCAAACAGAGTAACTCCTCGCGTTTGTAAGGTCACTCCAGCGGTAACTTCCTGCAACAACTCAAATCTTGCGAGACATGAGATTTCAGAGCCAGACTTTCACTATCTGAGTGAATCTTTTGACTTGCCACAACAAACATGTCCTACTTTTTACCCGATTTTGACCAACTGGATCTGGATGAGCCATTTGAATTTGATGACCGCCCGTATGTATTTGAACACAGAGTACACGGACGTACACAGACGCAGAGCTCATTGAAACTGAAGAGCAGACGAGGAGAGAGAGGGAGCAACAACAGGCAGAGGAACATGATGATGATGATCAACAGTGCATCTTAAGTGGTTTTTTGTATCTGTGACAATGTGTCATCAATACGTCTTGATCGGGTATTTGTACTTTGTATGCCATTTTAACAGTTCATCTTCATTGGGTATTCGTATCTGCTACGACATTCAAGCATTATGTCCTTGTGGGGTATTTGTATCTGTGACAATGTCTCGACTTTATGTCTTTATTGGGTAGGTATATATGCAAAAATGTCTCAACATTACATTTTCATTGTGTATTTCTATCTCTACGATGTTTCGAAATTGTGTCTTCATCATGAATTTGTATCTGTGATGATATTTCAACCTTACGTCTGTATAGGGTATTTGTACCTGTGGTGGTGTTTTGTCAATACATCTTCATCAGGTATATGTATCTGCAGCAATGTTTCAGTGTTACGTTTTCATCTTGTATTTGTATGTCTACAATGTTTTGACACTATGTCTTCATTGTGTATTAGTATCTGTGATGATGTTTCAAGATTACGTCTGTATAGAGCATTTGTATCTGCGATGTTTCGTCAATACGTCTTTCTCAGGTATTTGTACCTGCTACAACATTTCAACAGTACATCTTCACTGATTCTTTGTACATGTATCTGTGGTATTTGTACAGCAGTGCTTTCAACATTTGAACCTACTACATTCTGACATTTCTTCTTTCTCTGATATTCATACCTGCTATAAGGTTTCAGCATGTTTTCATTAGATATTAATACCTTCTACAACATTTTTACGCACATCAAAACACACATCAATTAATATTTTTGGTGCATCATGTTAGGTTTTAATTTTAGTGACATAACTGTACAATATATCTCAAGGAAAGACCAGTATCAAATAAAACGACTTAAAGTGTATAAGTAACAAATACATTATTAAGGTTGACTTGATACCGAAAGTTTTGTCATGAGGCATCTGGGGAAAAGGAAAGTGAAGAAATAGTATGTGTGTGCTTGCATCTCTGTTACAGTCTAAACTCAGGAAATTGACTTGGACAGTCCTCACACATCTTTTGTCAAATATGGTTCCCTCTCCCCTAACCACTAAGTGCCTAACCTGAACCTTACAGCCCACTGGTGCATACTGTAACGCAATGTGGGTGTTTATATAGGAGTTTTCATCAACATCTGTTTTCTGAAGAGTTCCTTTTCAAGGAAGAGACAGTTTACATCACATGTCTAAACACAGCAAATAGATAGATGGACCTTTTCATTCTTTCTGTATCTCTTTTAGGAAGAAACTCAGACGTGTGACAACAATCCTCTACAAGTCTGTCTATGTCATGAAGACACACACACACACACATCCACACATAGTGTCAGGTTTAAGTGGTTAGGTGGCTTAAAGGAATGTTCCACACGCGGGAATATGGACTTGCATACAGCTATCAAAATATGTTTTAAACCACTCGGGAAGTCCCTGTATCAGGCCAGTTTCCCATGTACCTATGAACATATACACACATACACACATCATGCACAAATTCCCATTCACAGATCAGTTTACTAATGGCTATGCATTAAGTGCCAGATGAACTTGACTGGACATGCCTTTAGGGGGGCTTAAATGTGTTTTCTTAGCTGAGTGTATGTGTGTGTGTTGCTCTTTTTCAGGCACTGAGGTCATAGAGGTTTTCTTTTTGTCTCTCTGACTTTCTTTCTTTCTTCCTCTCTTTTTCTTTCTTTCTCTCTGATACCACAGATAATGTGTGTAATCTTGATATCCTGTCAGTTTTGATCCATATGCATTTTGCTGGGGTCTTTTCATGTAGGATTTTCTGCATATAGGGGCAATAACACTTTCTATAATTCACAGTGTGGGCGATCTAACACATCACTAAAAGCTCCTTTATATCCTTTTAGCTGAATGAGCGGAGAGGCTGGCAAAGACCCTGTTGGTCAGCCAGTCTATATTCTGAACTGTGTCTTTTGATGTTCATAGTTCTTAAAATTGCTTTAGCAATATTGATTACGTGTAAGGTACTGTGAGGCATGTCACATACAGCTATTTATATTGTACGCTCTCCATTGATTTCAGCTCAGGGGCATGTATCAGGTACTGGTGGATATGAAAGGTATCTGTTTGCTGTGGTTAAAGCTGGTGCCATGTATTTTAGAGGTAATTAATACCAACAAATACCAAAGATGTGTATTTTTGTCACATTTGCAAAATGAAAAGAAAGACAAAACCTGTTTTAGCAGATAATTAAATTCAGAGGGTGCCCGCATGAGACACAGGGAATTGGTCACACTCATACCTGACTGGAAGTGTAAGTAGACAGGCTGGGTGTGCAAGACATTTGGTCTGACTGCTGTGTAAGCTGGATGTAACCAAGACGTTCTCATGCACTGTTTGTACATTTTCCTATGAAAAGAAAGGCGCCAAAATGTGTACATATCCCACATAATCATGAGCCAGTAAGTCACGTATAACCCTGGATATGCTGCAATTACTTGATCAAAGCCTGATGGGAGTAATGAAGGAAGCAGTGTTGTAAGAAGGTGGGTCAGGGTGGTGGATGGGTCGGAAAACATTAGACTTTTCCCCGGGACCTCCTTCATTATACCAGTATTCAGAACTGTGTGAACTTTTTTTTAAGGTACGTCATCACCATGTTTCCTTCCGCAAAACCTAACCACAGTACCTTTACTTGCCTAAACTTAACCTCAATAACTTTACGTTGAATACGTAACTTTAGGTTGAGTAGGCTACATAGCGTCATTCGTGGGATATCATACGCACTGTTGTAAGAGGATATGTTGATAGAAGACCTAAGACATCTAGAGTTAGCACCTACAAAATCTGGAAAATGTTCCAGCTAGTGTAGTGAGATTCATACTTTTTACCTACGTACTTGATTGATAAATGTATGAGCCTGCACATTTTATGGTGACATGCAATGGGGAAAAAAAAGAAACCTTTTCATACAGTGTCAGATATTTTACAGGAACATCAAGTCAAGAGACAGTATTAGGAGGTGGATCAATCCTGTCACTCTACAAGAACCTTTAATAATTTATCGTCAATCTTTATTCTCACTATCTACAATATCTGTGACTCACAACCATGGTATGGTTAAGGTTAGCAAAAGAGTGCAGTGGTACATAGATTCTGTGCTCGCTACATAAAGGGGCGTACAACGTCCTGCATTGACAATGAATGTTGGCATTGGACATAAATCATGACATACTGAATCATCCAATAGATATAATTTCTTGGAAGAAGAGGCTTAAAGGAATTTGCATTGTGTTTCTCTAGTGGCAACATTACAGTAATTCTGAGTTCATTTTTGAATATCCTTTATTCATGTTAGAACTTTATTTTTTAGACTGTTTATTGTGTCTAAATACTTCAATGTCTGTGGCTGTGTTATTCTGCTTTACATCAGGAGCAAAGGTACAGAGTCCTATTGATCAATGTGACTAGTATCAGTTTGCAGCTGTTGGGATTTGTTTGTCGTGCATCGTTGAGGCAATCAATTCTTTGTAAAGGAAACATAAAGTAGGTGGAATTGGAATATTGATTCCACCTCTGGATGAACTAAATTTCAACAAGCGTTCATAACATTAAAAGCTTTTTTACATCCTGATTTGCAGTATTGCATTTTTTCCCTAAAAGTGGCCCTGATACCTGACTACCTAACTTAGCGCTGCCCTTGAGACCCCCAATATGCACAACAACTGTATGCAAATTGCATAACATTATTTTAAAACAACCCAATGTAGGTACAGACCCTGCATAATGTTACATAATACAGTGGTTCCCAAATGGTCCAGCCATGTGGTCCAGATTTCTCCTTAGACCTCAATTTGAGGTCCACACAGTTTAATACATGTAGCACCAAACTTGTGTTCAGACACGTCATCGAGCTCGTTTGCTACCTTTATTAAGTAGCTGCCCATTAGCCACTCACTCTACAGCAGGAAACAGCACTTCAAAATAAAAGCTCCGTGCTGGAAATTCACTGTATTTAAAAATAAAGAGAGTTTTTTACAAACTTGACACATTCATGAGTCACTCACAGTCCCTTCAGAATGGACCTGCGACCCACTTTTGGACCATGACCCACCAGTCAGGAACCACTGCATTCATATGGGACACAAACTGCAGTTTCCTAGGTGAAAGTTTTGTTTTGCTTGACCCATCCACCTCCCTGTCTCTCACTGTATGCTGGCTTTTTTTCGCTCTTTATACTGCATAATTTGCTTTTAACCTCAAGTTTTGCACTGGATGGATTTACTCTGAACTTGGTAAAAGTCTGGTGCGTTACATAAATGCCTGAAGGGTGTCTCTAGCATCGATATCACACACCATGGGGCACGACAGAGTGTGGGTATTTGAAGACTTAGTAATGAGAACAGGCTGTCCTGCGAGGGGATCAAAAATGTGTCAAATATGTTCTCAGAATCAAAGCATAGGTATTATAATTATTAAGTTCAAAAGTTCTTCAAGATCTTCCTCTGGGTAGCGTGTACAATGCTTAGGAATGGAGGGATTTTACAGCCTGAGGGATGTCCAAAATGTAAATGGTTCGCCACTTGGGGAATTTGAATGTGATCAATACATTTAATTGCAATCTGATTTAGATTGTTGTTGTTTCTGTTATTAGATTGTGTACAATCTGAAGTTTTTGAAAGTCTGGCCTGAAGGGGGAGCTAAAGACAGCATCTCTTTTGAAACGATTAATGAACGCTTGCACACTTGATTGCTCAAATGTTCTTTTGCATCTTGATGCGCCCTGAGGTCTTGCTTATAGCAGGGACAACGAAAAAGAGAAGTAAATTTAAGATTCAACAAAGGAAAGAAATCACAGCCAGTTAAATTATTAGAACCATGAAACAGCCGAGCAAACACAGCAAAGGAGCCTTGTTTCTATTTAGACGGTGGCTTTGGGAGGAAGGATGGAAGGGCAAGAAAATCAAACAATGTGGAAGGAAAAAAAGAGCCATCCGTAAACACCATTTACATGAAATACGGCCAATATCCAGCAGTCAGGTTTTGCCTTTCGGGGCAGAGTGTCTGCATCTGGGGAGAAAACTATCCAAGCTGGGGGATCCACACTAAGTCCTGCTGACTGGGCACTTTTACATGGAAAATAAAAGGGGATGGGAGACCGTAAGAGAGAGCCATTTATGCACGCACACATGCACACACATACACACCTATATGCACGTATGTCCACGTACACACACAGCTTATTGTTCTCAAGGCAGTTCATCTCCTCCATCACCAGCATTATGTTGTCAGGTGCCCTGGTTCCTTTCATCATTATGGCAGTTATACTGTTTTTTCGCACGCCTCAGTACTACATCAATATCTATAAAACTCTGCCCAAACAGAAGCAAGAAAATCACTTTTTAAGTCACTGACATGGCAATTTTGTAATACTAACGTCAGTGCACACCCTGATGTTGCATTATTCTGGAAGAAATCTAAATGGAGACAAAATGTTCAGTTAGAAATCATTGCCCACAGTGTGAACTGCATTCAATAATCACAGTATGCTACTGGGCTCCAAATTTCACATCAATCTTCAGTTCTGGAAAGATCTCTCTTTTTTACCATTCAACCCTAATGGTATGCAAACATCTTCTTAAAACATAACAATGCCATGTACAAACTGAACAGCCGTTATTTATCTCGCCTTATTTATCACTGTGTTATAGAAATTAAGATGCCATCTGAATATAAATATGTTTATTTCACAGCTTTAAAGAGCATTCATTTCTGATGGTAAAATAAGGCTTTCTGAGATCTTTTAGTTCTGTATTAAAGGAATGCTTCTCATCTACTCACTTCACTTTGCAGTTTAAGTCAGGTCACTTTTGTGGATTTCTAATCAAATAAATTTAGTTTCAGCTTTTAATAAAATAATTCAATTTCTAAAAATATGGCCAGTAATTTAACATAGACAATTTTAAAAAATCCTGTCATCATAGTGGGGTGGTGCACTCATTATTTTACAAAATCCAACATAGGTTAGTCCTAAATCAAAGACTTTCTTTTGCATGTATGGCAGAGCTAAAGCAATAAATTCTCGACTGGACACAGAGATACAATTGTAATTGATTTCCTCATCCAATTGGAGAAGAAAAATATCAAAATTTCTGAATGGTCTTTTAAATAATGAAATAATACTTAGCACAAAATAATACTGAAAAAAAACCCTTAATGATCAGTGGTTCCCAACTGGTGGGTCGTGGTCCAAGAGTGGGTCATGAGGCCATTTTGAATGGACCGAAAGTGACTCGCCTACATGTCAAGATTATTAAAAAAAACACACCTTATTTGTACAGTGAATTTCCGGCGCAGACCTTTTATTTTTAAGTAACATTTCCTGCTGTAGCATGAGTGACTAACAAACAGCCACTTGACAGAGATGGCAAACTAGCTCGATGACATGGTCAAGCCCAGGTATGATGCTGAATGCATTACACTGTGTGGACCCCAAACTAATGACCAGTTGGGAACCACTGAAATATCAGTGCTTTTTAAAGTATCATTCATACTTTTGCCAGTTTTGGAAAATAATACCTGTTTATGCATCTTACCTTTTAATTTGTGTGCACTTTAGTACTGTGTTTATGTTCTATTTATTGCTGTAGCAATGTTTTAATGCACTCTTGGACAGATGTCAATTGAAGAGAGCTTTTTTGTCTTGATGAGACTTTTGCCTGGTTAAATATACAAATGAGAAAAATAAAAATAAAAATTGTAATTATGATCTTATTTTGTAACCTAAGATACTGGCAATAATACCACGGTGAGCCTGATGTTTGTGTAAATGGTTCGTCCTGCACTGATGGGTTTTTCTTTATTTTCTGAGCTTACAAACTTTCTCACACTAAGTAACAAGCTACAACTTACAAGCTTTATTTCCTCAAAGCCAACTGTATTTGACCTCTGTGTCCATGATCACCTTCAGCAAAGTCCTGCAGATTGATGGCTTATTGATTTATATAGTTTTTTGCCTTAGGGTCCTAGTGGTGTGTGGTTTGTTTTTCCTGTGAAAAAGCTTTGGTGCCCATGAATCATATCTTTAACGCTCTGGATTGTTTGGAAAGAGACAGAGTGGTGTAGATATTTGAAGAGGTGTTTTTGCATTAAGAGTAAAACAAAGCTCAATTTGGTTGACAGTGACAGTATTTAAGATGTCTACAGTAGATATAAATATTGTTTTAATGGCGATTCAATGTATATCTTTCAGTGTTTAGTAGGTTTAATAAAGGACCTGCTACATATAGGCAACTGTGGCTGTAGATTACAGAATAATGATGAAAAACTGCATGGAAAATGCTCATGGTTAAGAAACCATTTGTAAAGCTGAGCGTTAGTTTGCATTTACACAGACTCAACCTTTAGACAGCTCAACACTAGATCAGAGCTCAGCTGCAAGAATAAAATGTTGGTAGTTTATCTTTCTGAAAACCACAGATACGTTGTATTTGTACATTTCATTACCATATCAACGTTTCTAAAGTGCCTGAGTTCTGATTACATGTATATGAGTTGACTTTGGCATTGGGAGATGTGTCACCGAGACAAGAGGTCTGCCAAGCAGCGGACAACTGCATACCATGGTTCAAGACCAACAAATAGCTAAAGCAGTTGTTTTTTAGCAACCCATCGCTGCATTTCCAGTGGGGATTGTAACATGAAAACCAGGTATTTTAAGCCAAAACATGATCTAACCATAACCAAGTGAATTTTGTGCCTAAACACAGTGACACATTTCCCACAGCATTGTTGAAACATAAAGAAATGTGAGTTTCAATGTTTAAGCAGCATAACAATGTAGAGATTTAACGGATCTGTGGTTTGCAGAAATGTACAAAACCAGCACTCATTGTGGCAACTGGTGTAAAATTACAGATTTGCTTAAACACTGCCTTGCATAGCCTGAAGAAGTTCAACATTATATGAACAATTAATGTTGCTGTCAGAGTCAGCAATCATTAACGAAAGTTGGTTCAGGGCTGTAACCCTGTGTTATGCCAACACACTGTCACTCCAACCTTGTCAAATATTGACGTTTTGGTCATGGACACGTCCACATACGATGTGCAAGGTACCCTGGGTGCGTTAGTTGTTGACGTTCTAGGACACCATGTCAAGTTCTCTTCTTTCAAGATACACTTTCGTTTCTACAGGAAAGTTAACTTTTACATACAGCGCACTACGTCGGTACAACACCGCAAATTAATGTTTGTTTGTTTTTCCTTTAACAACAAACACACATGGTGGGGTTTAGGCAACAAAAAGAGTGGTTAGGTTTAGGAAAAAAGAACAGGGTTTGGCTTTGGAGTCTTAAGAGACGCAAACACCACTCTCTTGGGTAAGAGTTGGTGTTTGTTGGACCCATCCACCAACACTCCCACCCACCCCATTCAGACTTTTGCTGCCTTAAATTTCGTCCTTGTCCCACCTGACACCTTGTTCCCCCGCCAGCCGCCGTTAAACTATAATGGCAACCGGCTGCATATCATGCCGGCGTTAAAGGATGCTTTTTGTCATTGGTCACTGCCCAAGTGCCGGATTGTGACAACTTCAGAGTGAGAGCGAAATCGTTTTGCTAGTAGTGGCTAGTGTAGCCTTCAGCTGCTAGCCTCGGGCAAAGATGAGGGGAGGGCTAACTGTAGTAACTGTAGTAAGCCCGCCTCTTTTCTACCACCACTAAACTTCATGTTGAGAGCCGTCTCTAGGTGATCCAGGCACAGGCTCAGAATTATATGTTCTAAATGTCACATTCAGCTCCTTTAATCCACTACATTTAAGTTGTATGTTATGTGATGTGTCTTTGAGTTTGACTGTAAATACAAAACATATGAGATTATAAAATATGATGCATATTTGTATACTGAACTACCAAATAGTATCTGGACTAACTGGAATTAGCTCCACCTCAGCCAACTACAACGTTTAAGTGCCACTAACATGTTAATGCTTCAATAATAATAATCCAGTGTTATAACACTGACAGGGTAAGTTCTGCATAATGAAGTCCTTTTCTTTTTGATACTTTAGGTACATCTGTTGCAAAAGCTTATGTTGTTTTATTGACTCTTTACAGAGTAGTGTTGCTACTTCTACTCACTACTACTACTTTTGCATGATCTGCATTCAAGATGTGATTTATTTGAGTATATATCCAGGATCATAAAGAGGAATACTCAATAAAATTTAGTGTCTACTTGAGTATTGATCTCAGCTTTTACTACCTCATAATCCTGATCCGCAACTCAGAGGAAAGCTGTTGTGTTTCTCTCAGTGTGAGTGCTAAAGTGTCCATAACCTTTGCAAAATTATGCAGACAGTGAGCTTGAAAATAGGACCTTAAAAAAAGTTTAGATATACCCGAGTCATCTTTTTTTCTGTTTAAAATGGAGGATTAGCATCCTAGCAGGTCCAGTGTCAGAACTAGCTACAGTGCAGTACATGAAATAATCACCCAATCTCAGACTGTATAATTGAAAACTATAGCCAAATTATGTTCAAATGAACCGTGCCAACAGTTCTAACTTAAGGGTATGATCTACATTTGGTAGGTGATTTCTGCCTCAGCTGTCAGTCACAGTTCAAACAACAAAAACATGAGGATAAGATTATAGAAATCTGTCTAACACTAAACCAGAAAGCCTCTTCTAAAGGTGCTAACATGCCTCCCAGCTACACTGAGACAGCAGAGTCAAAGCCACAGGATTATGGCGATGACTCTGACTAAAAGTTGCTGAGTTATGAACACAGCTTTCCACAAATCCCCAGCTTCCCTTTTGTGCTTTGCAATTACACTCAACAACATGTTGAAATGTGTCAGCATGTGTTGCTCTTTGGCACATCCTCTACTTGCAGTGTTGTGCATTAACCATTTGCTCCTCACATTCTCCGGCTCATATTTTCTGTGATCTGACCACTGTGTTGTTGCATTTAGCTCCTCCGCCGTGGTTAATATTCAGAACAAGTCAGCATGTCTAGGTATGTATTTTTCCCTTTTGCCTTTAAACTTTACATTGTTGAATCACCTTGCTGTCTAGACAGATGTATCCTCCAATGATTCACTCTATTATGTTGAGCAGCTATTGTCGCTTCTTGTGTTTTTTATGTAATTGTCTTCTTGCTTCTTTTTCCTGTATAGAGAACGATTATGTTTCTATCATGTAACCTGTATATTCTTTAAGTCTGTGTTAAATGTATAACATAATTAAGTCTTTTAATGTGTGAACCTGATACTTTGAAGAACATACAGACTCTATGTGAAGTGCTTTAAAAAAGGCTGTGATGAAGCACGATTAAAATAAAATAACTTAAACCTTTAGAGATGCCAATAACAAACGAATACTTTCACTGGGAACATAAGTATTCCTTTTAACAATTGCAGAAGTCTGATTTCAATCTTAAGTGATTCTTCATTTTCTGTAAAGTGTAAGGTAAAGGTTTGAGTCTGTGTGTGTGTGTGTGTGTGTGTCATGGCAAAATGTGGTCATGGAGACACCTATTGTAGTGGGATCTACCATATATATGTCTGTCTGTGGATAGAAATGGTCAACGCGTAAGCATCAAAACCATGCGACAATGAANGAAAACATGCAAAAAAGTAAGAAATCAGGAAGGGGGCAAACACTTTTTCACACCACTGTATATGTCTGTCTGTGGATAGAAATGGTCAACGCGTAAGCATCAAAACCATGCGACAATGAAACTTAATTTGTGTGAAGTTGAGATCAAAATGCAGGCTGAGTTCAAAGATGGGTGCTGTCCAAGCAAGGGGGCTGGAAGTGGAGGGGTTGAAATCATGAGAGGGCTCATTAACCCCCCAACTCCCAAGGCTGTATATAGGGTGCAATTGCGGAATGGGGAGACAGAGTGGTCTCATTTTTAATACACCACAGGAGGTAGTAACAGCGCTGAAATGGTGTCTGCATAGACAGTCTGCAGGACAGGATCATAGATCATGATGTTTTGACAACATGTTATGCGTGCGACCCACTGTGGGAGATTTAAAAAGTAGCTGTTAGCAATTAGCAGCTAACTCAAAGATGAAAACAGCAGCCGGGAATTTCAGCAAATAGGAAAACAATGATGTCTGGGAGCTCCTTACCATCCAAGCAGAAGACGAGATCAGCTGCCATATAACAGGGGCAGTAATTGATACTTTTGATACGTTAATGCTATTGTTGTTGAGAAACCGCTGCCAACGTGTATGTTATATGTCACACTACAGACCGATGCTGCTGTGTTACATGTCACACCCCTGACGCCTCTTTTGATTCCCACGAAGCTGCGATGCAGTGTATAGTCACACACTGAAGCAGAATGATGCTGCCGTCATTTGGTTCTGTGTAAAAATGCAAAGGAGGGATAAATAATTGACTTTGTAGCGGCCCTATAGCATCATCTCTGTGTCAAGGGCTACAGGTATGTAGTTGACATCACAATGAAGGATGAGTTCAAAGATGGGTGTTGTCTGAGCAACAGAGCCAGAGTTAGGGAAATGAGAGGAAGGGGCCATTGCCTCTCTTTACACCGCTGGCCCACAATTATTCAAAGTTGCGTATCACTGTCTCACAGCTGGAGTGATTCCATCACAAGATGGTCTCTAGATACTTTCTGTGTATGTGGTCCCTATTTAATGCTAATAGAGTGTCATTAGGTGTTTAAAAACATGTCAGCACGGCACTTTGGTCATGTTGGGAGAAAAAAAAAGAGCATATGTAGACTGTAAACATACCAGTCATGCTGGGAGTCACTACAAAAAAAAGCCCATGACCCATTTTTTGGTCCTGACCCATCATTAAAGGCCTACAGCAATGAGGACAGTGCGAACAGGATAGAATTGCCTTGAATATTTAAGTGGAATAGAGGGCTATCCTCTGTGTGATATATTGAATCCCAAGCCAAGCCATTTGACGGTTGCAGTATTTGAAGAATCACAGGAGGGGGCCGCTTGAAAATCCCCTACTGTGGCGGCTTTTTAAACTTTCTCAGCCTGGGACAGAAATGGAATAAATTTTGCTTCTCCCATGGACTCAAGCTCATTAGGACGCTCTCTTGTTATGGTGGAACCCACCAAAAACAGGGACCATGACCCACTTTTGGGGTCTCCACTAGAAATATAAAGTTGTTTCACTTTGGCAAAAATTCCAATTACTGTACTGCACACAGAGTGGCTCTCTTGGCCGTAAATTTGTCTGCTCTCATTTTAAAGAAGGCATTTGGTACTGCCGGTACTGGTAAACCTTTTCAAACATGCAAAGATTGGTTTTAAGATTTTCCAGAAGTAAAATTGTAAATAGTATACTATTGCAACTAATCCATATTAATTAGATGTTGGACACATAATTTCCAAATTATGAAATAAACAGCATCACCAGTGATCACTGGCAAGCTCCTGTTGGTGGGTAACTGAGGCTCATCCCAGTTTTGATCATATTCAAGATATGATGTTTACATGCACACAGAGAAATCTGTTTCTTCATAACCGAGTATGATATATCCTAGTATCCCAGTTACTGATTACTGGGGTCGAACGCAAACCTAACAATTAGAGATGTGAGCTTTAGGAAATATTAACTACACTGTACATTTACTTACACTTGACAACATGAGTGCTAATATCTTCCTCCAACAGCTGTCTGTTCTGAGCGTATCCACCACCACGCTCTCTCATTCACTAAGCACTGAGCTATGCTTCCCTTATAACACTGTCCTCCAAAAGACAAAACTCACTTTTTTTCATCACTCTAAAAGTAAGACACTCTCACTGCTGCCATTGTTTATGTCTCTGCTTCGTTACTTGTCTGAAGCCACGCCTGCGCAGATTGTTACCGGCTCTCACAGAACGGGATGAAGTGCATACATGCAAAAGTGTCCTGGTTCATTTTGGAATTGTCTGTTTCAAGGTGACTGTGGCTCAGAGGTAGGGGTGGTCGTCCACTAATTGGAAGATCGGTAGTTTAATCCCCAGCTCCTCCAGTCAAACTATCCATGGGCAAGATACTGAACCCCAAATAGCTCCCGAAGGTTGCACCATGTATGGTAGCCTTGGCCACCAGTGTGTGACTGCATGTGGGAATGGGTGAATGTGACATGTAGTGGTAAAGCGCTTTGAGTGGTCGGAATACTAGAAAAGCGCAGTCCATTTACCATTCTGGCTAAACCAGATAATGGTTAAGGGCAGGGTTCTAAAACCGAGCTATGTTTACAGAGTCAGACACAAAAAATGGGATAAAATCAAGATCATAACCAGGATGTTCATGTGCATGTGAACAATTCATTGTGCACACTTAAAAGTCCCTCAAAAGTGGCTAAGAATTACTTAAAGTCAAAGATGTCAAATAATAATAATGGTTAGAGTGAGAAAGTATTTGTTCACTATGAATAAAGGTTCGGTGCTACTATCAATTAATTTGCTTGGTTTATTGGCATGTAAAAATAAAAATGCAAAGATGACATCAGAGTTAAAAAAAAAAGTAACACTATCCCCACCACTGATGAAATTTTCAGTCATTTATGACAGAACGCTGATAGATATTCCAGCAATCTGTGTTAGGGGGTGCTGTTATACATCTTGTGAAATAGAACACCACTGCTGTTTCAAGAAACAAATGAAGAAGATCCACTGGAAACCGGGAGAGGATATTGTTTACAGAAGTGTAGCAGCTTGTAAACTGCACGAAAACGCTGGCGCAGATGGAAAAGTTTATGATTGCACAAGCCATGGAGATTTTGATGGACTCAGACTCCGACAATTTTTGTTTTGATCAACACTCTGAATCCCAAAGGAGTTTGTTGGGACAAAATGGGATCTCCATGACGGTGACAGTGACACATGGACAAGACGACCACAGAGGAGGTCTGATAAAAAAGAAATGGAATAAAAAATGTGTTTAAAACAGAAGGTCTCTTATTTAGTTTAATGTACATACTGTTTACATATTCATAGAACAAATTATTCTGTGGGTCTTGAAAGATTAGTGAATTTGATCAAAAATGCTGGTGATGGCTGGCAACTTAAAAATAATACCCTGGCGGGGAAATTGTTAAAGCCCCTACAAGGAACTTTCATTTTGAGTTGATTTTGGCGACCCTGTGGACAATAGCGGTAGTGTTTTGCTGGAATGGAGCCTACATTTCCCATGAGCTCTAGCGCGTACTGTCGTAAAGATGCTTATCTGGCTCGCGCATGTGTTTGTTTTGGGGATGAATAAAACAACAAGATGGGAAAACTTTGCCCCCGCTCCTATCGGGGATCCCATCTCACCTCTGCCGCGCCCCAGCTCTACCTCTTCGGCGTAAGCGCCACTGCCGCTGGGGTAAACACAGCGGTCAGCTGGTAAGGTGACCGCTGGTACGTGTCGTCGGCCCGGATGAGGTGTTCCAGCCCCGCGGACCTTGCTCTCCTCATCCCGCTGGTGCGGGGTGAATCTGCGCAACCTGCGGCCTCTGTGTGTGGCTCCCCGGACAGCTAATGCCGTGGACCCGCCAGCTCCTGCCAGGATTGGGCTGATTAAATGCTAGATCGCTAGCGAACAACACGTTTTTCCTGAAGGATTTCCTGACTTCCCGAGGATTGGATTTTCTCTGTGTGACTGAGACGTGGCTGACTGTTGGTGAGTCCAGTGCTTTCACAGAACTTTTACCCAATGATTGCTGCTATTTTAACTCCCCTCTGACGTCAAGTTGAGGAGGAGGAATAGCGACTATTTATAAGAGTCACTATAAATGTAAGCAGCTAGGTAAGATGATGTGTGCTGTCTGAGTGCTGTAAATCGCTTCATCCTGGAAGCGACCTGGGGCGGACCCGGACACAGTTTCCTAAAGGTATGGATATACACTATATAGAAATAGCTTATCTTCACACCAATGGTCTCATTTGCTGTTGTAGGTCACACACAGACATCAGCAGAAACGAGACTTTTGCATATCCAGTTAAAAGTTCCTTTAATAACAATAACATTAACACTAATAATTTTCGGAAGTTGATACATTTACCTTTGTTAAATAATGCCAAAAACAATGTCATAGTTTACCCTGGAGCGCTATCTTTGCAAACTGTACACTGTAGTCTGTGTCAGCCTACTTTTGACAGACTGTCCAGGTGTGCTTTTTTTAAATGAGTGTCTTTCTGACTTACTATATGAAAACATAAGCACACCCATGAGTGCCAATACTATATATGTGAGTGAGTGCATTAGTGTGTGTGTGTGTTTGCAGACTACTTCTGTGATCAGGTAGGAGGTGGAGGAATTCTGACATATGACACAGGGAAGGGAACATTGAGATTGACAGGCCAGACTGTATTGTGACGGCTGGGTCCTTGGGGTCCTTCAGAAAAGGCCACGTCTCCAACACGCTGACGTGATTTCCATAGCTATTGGACCAGTCATAATATTTGAGACACTTTTGGGAGCAATTCTTTGATTAGAAGAGCAGTTTGAGAGGGAGGGAGAGAGGATCTGAATCATCTGGAAGAAGATGGCTTTGCGTCAGTGCTGAGAACAAGAGAGAGGAACACGGATCTTGAGAAAAAAAGAGAAGCTGATCTGACCTTTCCAGTCAATGCCAACTTTCAGACAGATTCCATAAGGCCTCCAAATAATATAGCTCCATCCTCATGCTCATCCACATCTATATGAATAAACTCTACTCGGTGGCAGATTCATTTAGACCTTGATTTCAACTTCATGGTAGGTTGCGTCTTTTAAACAGAAACTAATGAGGCATTCCTGACAGCACACGAAGCCTCGGATGGCTCAAATAATAACAGTGTTAAAGATCTGACTCATTTAGATGTATTTAATGTAAAGACACCTAAATACATGTTTAAGGCTTCAGTGAGAAAAAGTTAAAAGAGGCAGAGATGGAGCAATAGACCAGATCTGCCTGGGTGGTTCTAATACTGATCAGTGTAAAGACAGCAATATTGTGAGACAGCTTCTCATTCTGCAAGAGATGGGCTGTGAGGGAGATATAACTGCTGATGTTTAATGACGTATGCATAAGCTTCTCATTTGAAATGGAAGCTGCCAGTCTACCACTTCCTCGATCTGTGGTTTGTTTGTGTTATTGGGTGCCTTTGGTGAAACAGAACCAACCCTTAAAAACACTGAAATCAGACAATTACAAAAACAAACGAACCGATTGTGGCAGTGGTAAACCATCAGCTCCTGTGTTCAGTGAGAGTGAAGAGAGCATCTATTAGTTTCACTTTTAGTTCAGTTCCCTGTTGGAAAGGGCTGTCTGTTGGGAAGTACTGAGCATAAGACTGGATGAATGAGACTTGGATTAGTTGTGTGAGAGTCTAAAAACTGATGCTACGATATTGTATTGCTATTGTTAAGCATGGACCCCTACGACCTCAATTCATATAATTTTCTTGTTTCGTTTTTGGATTATTTTTTTCACCAGAGGCATGTGATAAAAACAAAGTTCTCTCCATGAATTCAACCCTTACACCTGATAAGTAATTGATATACAAATGGTCATTTGGGCGGTGATGTATGTCCTTAAAGGTGTAAACAAACAAAAGTTATGTTTATGTATCCTTAAAGTAAAACAAACACATTGAATACGTTTATTTCCTCTTAAAAATTTTGCAAAGCTAATTTTTTTGGACATCTTAAACCCTTTATTGTTTACTTCCATGTTTATTAGCTTGCAGTCTTTATATTCCCTCCTTTCTTTATCTCTTGGTGCATTACCGCCACATGTATGGCAGAGGAATAGTGTTAAATCATTGGCAGGGCCGTGTATCTGTGCATCATCCAGTATGTATGTCTTCACATTCTCATATGTGTGCACAAAACAAACAAATGGGGTCCAATCGGTGTTGGGTAAGGGTTACTTTAAAAGTAATCAAAGTACGTTACTGTGTTACTTTTTAAAAAAAAGTAACCAGTTACTTTACTGCTACTGTTAGTCCCTGAGAAAAGTAACTCAATTACTTTAAAAGTACTTCCAACGTTACTTCCTGAGAAAAGTAACTCAAGCACTTTTAAAGTACTTTTGAGTATTCTACATTCCCTATTGGGCAATGGACCACAGGGTGCTAAGCCTACTTCTTTTGTCTCCAAAATTAAAGTTATGGACCACTTGCCCTTCACTGAGA